>NW_028318980.1:1472500-1624166 GCF_062004578.1 Staurois parvus
TCTTTAGCTGACACTCTGGGATTCTTCTTTCCCTCATGCAGCATTCTGCGCTGTGCTCTTGCAGTCATTTTTACATTTTTACAGGTCTAGGGAGAGTAGCAACAGTGCTAAACTTTCTCCATTTGTAGACAGTCTGTCTGATCGTGGACACATGAACATCAAGGCTTTTGGAGATACTTTTGTAACCCTTTCCAGCTTCTTGCAAGTCAACAATTCTTGATCGTAGGTCTTCTGAGAGCTCTTTTCTGCGAGGCATGGTTCACATCAGACAGTGCTTCTTGAAACCGGTAAACCCAAAACAGGTGTGTGTTTTTTAAGGGCAGGACAGCTGTCAGCAACACATCCAATATCATCACACTGATTGGAGCCAAGGTTGGCTCACTCCTGGCTCCAATTAGCTCTGGGAGAAGTCATTAAGCTAGGGCCTCACATACTTTTTCCTCCCTGCACTGTGAATGTTTACATGTTATGTGCAATTAAACCATGGCAACATCTAATGTTTGTGTAGTATTATGTTCAGCAGACTGTGTTCTTCTATTGTTGTGACTTAGATGACGTTCAGAGCACATTTTATGCCCAATTCATGCAAAACTCCACGTAATCCCAAGGGGTTCACATACTTTTTCTTGCAACTGTATATATATATATATATATATATATATATATATATATATATATGTGTGTGTGTGTGTGTGTATGTATGTATATATATATATATATATATATATATATATATATATATATGTGTGTGTATATATATATATTTATGTGTGTGTGAGTATATATATATATATATATATATATATATATATTGCATATGGCCAAAATTGTAGTATTTCAGATAAGTGCAATATATTTGGGAAGAATATTTTTAAAACATATTTCAAATATATTTTTCTTCCATGTGGGTTTATATAAATAATTAAAAGGTGATTATTATAAGTAGCCTTGTCAGTGGTAAATGGTTTGTCTCATCTCTGTAAAGCGAAACAACTGCAAGAGACTTACTGGCCAGATCACTGGGTGAAAATGGAAGAAAGAAAGCCTAAACAAAAAGCTAATACAGCCACCACATCTAAGAAATGTTAAGCTGCAAAATAATAAATGTTTGCCTTTGGGTTTAATAGCAATTTAATCATCCAGCTGTTGTAAAATTAAAATTGGCATGGACATCTACTTATCAATGACTCGTGTTTGTCATGAAGCAGTTAAAGCACTGTAGGAAAAAAGATATTAAGTTGTACATAAAGAAACAATATTGATAATCACTGAGAGCCCATACACCATTTCGGATGTACCCGGTCATAATATATAACCAAGAGGTTCTTTGCATTTTTATGCATCTTATACTTAGGCACTTAATTATTCACTGAAAGGATACGTGAGCGAGCATAAGTAACCATTTTTTGCTTTAGGAGAGAACGCTCGAGGTTTTAAGCAATCGCCTAGCCTTGCTGCAGACTTCTACACTTCAATTCCAGTTATTGTCAAAGCATCATAATGGTCATGCAAGCGACAAAGAAGAAGAAGAAAAAAAAAAAAATAAGTCGCACAAATACAAATTTTATTTTGAAGATTAGATTCAAATACAAGGCGAGCCTCTGGCAGCCCGGCAATTGGTAAGTGAAATCTCAAGAGCTGTTTGTGTCGGAATATAGAATGGACTTGAGCACATCAATACTAGATATGGTCAGGGCCTCGGGCTATGATTAAATATTGATGATTCTCCGAAATGTGTGACAGGACAAAAAACTATACCTACATTTTATTCAAACCAACTGGCAAATACAAGAGAGTTTGACCTTTTGCAAAGAAGCTGAGCATAGACATGTATATGAGATTTTAATGATCTCTTCAGAGCTGTGTTAAAATATAATATTTTTCGTAGCAGAATATATTAATTAAACATTTTTTTTTTCCTGGGTTATAATGGGGGAGATGCTTGCCTGCTATAAGTAAGGTGATCATTCTAAATCAGAGTTATTTGCCTAACTTTTTGAAAAATAATTAGTCTTTTTTAGGTGTACTCTTGTTATAGGCCTATAAAACATGTGTGCATTCACATTGTCAAAAAATACAGTCAGATCTGACAAAGATAAACAGATTCTTAACCTCTTCAAGCTGGCCGAATGCAAATGTGCGGCCTCCCGGAGTCTGGGACCAGCCGCCGAGCAGTCGCACATTTGCGTTCTATTAAAAAAAGAACATATGTGCCGATAGCGCGCACCCTACGTGCTCCCAGCACACGTGTCCGGTACTCATGGAAAGGTCCCGATCTCCTCTATGGATCGGGACCTTTCCCGATCATATGACCGCCGTGGTCACATGACCCTAAACCCCGCCCCGCCTCCCGGCTTCTGAAACTCTTAAAGGGCCGAGAGGCACCGGCATGAAGGGGTTAAAGATATTTTGTCATCAACCTAAAAAGTTGTAAGTAAAACAGAAAAAAAAAAAGTTTAACCTCCTTAGCGGTATTCCCGAGTGTAGCTCGGGGTAAAATTTGAGTACCAGAAGTGGTAACCCCGAGCTACACTCGGGCTTACCATGCGGTGTTGCTCAGGGAGTCCCTGCAGCACTTACCTTGTCCTTCGCTCCCACGATGTGTCCCCTGCAGCGTCCTCGGCCATCTCCTCCGGCCGATGCCGGCATCCGGCTTCCGTGTTCCGGTCCCTGTGACGTCGGGACGTATGGGCGCCAGAACCGGCGGCAAATTGGACATTTTTAAAAAAAATTTCATTTTTTAAAAAATGATTATTACACAGTAAAACATTACTGTTTCAACCCATTTCACATACATTGTGTCCCGAGTGCTTTGTCCGGCGCCCTGCCTGCATTTTGTCTGCTCTTTCTGCTTGGAAACTGAGAAACGTCCATGGCGTCCAAAAAGCGTCCCTTTAGGTCAAAAGCAGTTTTAGACCGGCTAGAGAACAGCGATAGTAAATCAGAACCACTTGCAGAATTGAGTAATAATGATTCGTGGAGAAATTCGTCATCAGACACTGAAAACGATTGTGCGACTTTGCTCATCAATGTACGAACTTGGTGCTCTATTTCAAATTTCAGTGTTTTCGGTTTGATTATATTATTGAATTAAATGTATTATTATTATATTATTATTTTTTATGATTATTTATTAAATTATAATTTATGATTTTGTGTTTCAAATTTTATCATACCCGGGATGTTTACTAGACTCTTGTTCGGACAGATTTCAGTGAGTTATTCCTAAAAATTACAGCTTACAATAAAAAAACGACATATTTCCATGCAAAATAATGGTACCGCTTTCAGCACCAAAAATTTGAAATAATCATACCGCCAGGGAGGTTAACAAAGAAAACTCCCTCCCATTTCATGCTGTCAGCAATGTCACCACATGGAAGAGAAATGTCACAAGGCCTAAGTAAATAATTTCTTTACACAAGAAAAGTGAAGACTACAAGAAAATCAGCAAAGCTTTATTTATCAGTCAGAATACTGTAGCAAAAGTGATAAAAATTTTTCCCAAAGATGGAACTGCAACCATCTTACAGAGACATCCAGGCTGTCTGCTGAAGTTAACACCTCAACAGGAACATCTTCTGATGGGAAAGGTTGAAGAAAATCGCCATGCAAGCTCACTGCAGTTAGCTAAAGAAGTAGAAAGCCAAACTGGGGTAATTGTTTCTCGTGACACAATACGGCGTACACTGCAGAGGAATGGCATGCATGGGTGTTAACCATGAAGGAAGCCTCTCCTAAAGCCCATGCGCAAAAAAGCCCACCTTGAATTTTCTAGGCCCCATGATGAAAAAGAAGATGACTACTGGGACTCTGTACTCTGAAGTGCTGAGACCAAGATAAATGGTTTTGGAACTGATGGCTTCAGAACTGATGGCTTCAAAACTGTATGGCGTTGCAAAGGTGAGGAGTACAAAGAAAAATACATGGTGCCTACAGTGAAACATGGTGGTGGCAGTGTCCTTTTGTAGGGCTGCATAAGTGCTGCTGGTGTTGGGGAGCTGCATTTCATTGATGGTATCATTAATTCACAAATCTACTGCTCTATATTAAAAGAGAAGATGCTACCATCACTCCATGCCCTTGGTCATCATGCACTTTTCCAACATGACAATGATCCAAAACACACATCTAAGGTCACTGTTGCATGTGGCAATTTTACATTACGAGACTGAACTACAACAAGAGTTTGACTTGCGGTTGCGGTGCTGTCCCTGTGACAGGAGTCACTTTGGGTGGGGGGCCCATGGAATCCAGCTCACTTTGGAGAGGTGGAAAGACCCCTGTCTCAGCTCCCCATATCCCTATTATGTGTAAGTCACCCTGTGCCTGTTAGAGATACAGGGTGATCTGTCCTAATATTGGGGGGGGGCTTTGTCTCAGACTGTGTAGCCTTTTTTAGGAGATAGGTGGGGTGGGGGTTGTGGATTGTTTGGTGTTATGTGGCTGCATCCCATTGTTCTATTGTGTGTCTTGCTTGGGAGCAAACTATTATGGGATGTATGTGTTTATGTGTATTAGCTTAGTGGGGGGGTGTCTCCAGCAGCCCTCCCTACTGATGGGAATGTCTGCTGGTGTGAAGTTTGAATACCTGCATGTCTCTTGTTACTAAATGTAGATTGCCCCGCCCTGTATCATTATGCAGGGAGGGGGATTGTCCCCTGAGTGTATATATCTTGTATCTGTGTTCAAATAAATTAGTCTACCTCTGGTTTACTTCAAATCTAGTGTTGTCTGGATCTTGGGGTAACAATAGCCAGATTCACTAGTCTTGTGTTCCAGAGCCTGAGAAGTGTCTTGATGGAGATACCCAGTTGTGGGTGTCTGGGGTCCGTTGCAGTCCCCTTGATCCAAATGGAGAAGTTTGACAGGTGGTTCTGCCTGTCAAATTGTGCATCTCAAGTTAAACATTTCAGCAGCTGCAAAGCAAAGCACATTGCTGCCTTAGTATTTGTATTGCTCTGTAAGGCTGTAATTTTGTCACTCTAGTGAGTGGATGGTGGACTGCTCAGCCACTTGTTTTTACTGCACCCCAGCTGCCAGCATTGATTTTTTTGTTATTCACTTAGAATGTGCCTTTGATCTTGCTAGAAAATGAGACTACTATAGGATAAGTCAATTCCCTAGCAAAGCGTCCTCCCACCTTGCACCTCATAGCCCTCTCCTCTTCTGGCCATGTTTAAATAATTTGTTTAGGCCCAGCTCTTCCACCCTCCTCTTCACCCCTACACCTCTATGGTGTGGGGGGAGGGGCTGTGATGCTTCTGCATCCGGCGGAGAGGCGAGAGACACGTGCTACCCCCTCTGTCATCCTTCCTTGATAACTTAAGTTACGTTTCTTAGCACTCATCTCCCCCCCGCCTTCCCTACTCTTCCCTACTCTTCCCTCCTTCCCTATCCCTCCCTCCGCTTTCTCTCCCCCCCCCCCCCCATTTTTTTTTCTTTTCTCGCCCTTTTTCCTTTCTTTTGCTGGGGCGGTGCTTTCAGCCTGCTAAACTGAACATTTTCATACCTGACCTAGAATCACATTTTCAATCAACGTACCTCAGTGTAATTTCTCCACATCCACCGTTCTCAAAAAATGTTCTCTACTGTCAATGATTCCATGTTCTGGTCTATCATGAATCTACGCACGATATTGACAATAGGTTCTTATGACCATAGTTACTCAAAACCTGTTTATTTTTTGTCCTTCTAGATTCACATCCTCCTCTTAGTTCTCTAAGTTGATGTTTGGGGGTCTGTCCCCTCATTCTTCTGTGTTCAACTTCCATGCCAAGTTTTTTTTTTCTCTTTCTTTTTGTCTGACTTGCTCCTGTTATAAGGCTAGATGCTTCCAGCAAACTGTTGTATGGATACAACCCATCCTTTTGTCTATGTTTGTAGTTTGTTTTTCGATGCTCAATAAATATTTATTGAAAAAAAAAAGTTAGGCTTCCCCTATTCCAATGCTAATGAACTTGTTTGACTGGTTCATGGAGCTCATGCAACAGGAAATGATGGTGGCAGGAAGTAGGGGGATTTAGCAAAGGACTTGAACACAGCTATGTGCTAAACACTAAAAGTTGTTTTGGAGGACTCCATGAAACATCTCTTATAGAGATGCTGGAAGAAAGGAACACTGAAAGATTAAACTCTACCTGGGGATCACACTAAATCTACAACCCAAGTTAAGTCACTTTTAGACCGGGTTCACACTGATGCGGTGCAGAATTTGCATTGTTTTCTGTGCGAATTCCACACCGCATCAGAATCGTACCCCGTCCATGTGAACCGCTGTGGGTGTGTATGTTAAGTTAACCCCTTCCCGCCGGCGCCTCTCTGCCCTTTAAGAGTTTCAGACACTGGGAGGCGGGATGGGTGGGGCGTGGTTTAGGGATCATGTGACTGCTGTGACGCGTTGTCACGGTGGTCACATGATCAGGAAAGGCCCCAATCGAAAGAGCAGACCAGGACCTTTCCGTAGGTACCAGACATGTGTGCTGGGAGCGCGCAGGGCGCGCGCTTTCAGCACATATGTTTTTCTCCTTACCTGACCGCTTGGCGTCTAGGCCCAGACGCCAGGAGGCCGCAATTTTGTGTGCGACCGGCGTAAAGGGGTTAATAACACCCTGAAAGCGGTCTTCAAAACGAGGTGCGATGTGCAAAATTGTCTCGCATAGATGTGAATATCCATGTGATCCGATTCTAGTGCCGACCCAAAAAAGGGTCCTGCACCTTTTTGGTGCCGGTGCACTGCGATTAGAGCCATAAAAAATGTACGGCTCCAATCGCACGCACACAAATTGCATGTGATTTGCACAAGAATGCGGTGCGGTTCCTGAACGAATCACACGCGATAGACCGCACCGCATGTATGTGAACCCGGGCTAAGTGTTTTGCATACATTGTTCCATGCTCATTTGCTAGAAAGGATAGAAAGATTCTGCATTAGTATATTGTATGAATATTTTGTGATGTTGTGCATTGTTATCTAACATTGTATGTAGTTTGTAGGTACGGAATTTTGTTTAGTAAAACGCATGAATACACTACAGAGGTGTTTTTGTTTTTTTTTACTGCTTCCTTGCTTTACCGCAAAGTAACTTTAAAAAAGACAAAGCAAAAAAAAACATAAAATATGTTAAATGTGTATAGAAACTTTTAGGAAGATTTTTGTTGAAATACCTGGTCTGGCCACAAGGTCCCTTTAATAGAACCCAGTTTTCACACAGGCTAGAAAAGCATGACTAACAATAGCAGCAAGGTGGCTAAATGGTTAGCACTTCCGCAAGGGTCATTGGTTCAAATCCCAACCACAGCACCACCTGTTTGGAGTTTGCATGTTCTCCCTGTGCCTGTGTGGGTTTCCTCCGGGTAATCCAGTTTCCTCCCACACTCCAAAGACATGCTGGTAGGTTAATTGGATCCTGTCTAAATTGGCCCTAGTATGTGTATGTATGGATGTGAGTTAGGGACCTTAGATTGTACGCCCCTCAGGGGCGGGGACTGATGTGAATGTACAATATATACGTAAAGCGCTGCGTAAATTGACGGCGCTATATAAGTACCTGAAATACATAAATAGCAGAAAAGAAAAAACAGGCCAACATTTTAGATAAGTGAAGCACAAGCACAGACCAAACCATTCATAGGAATAGCTGTACAGACCCCTCGATCAAGGGCATGGGCAGACTAACCTGTTGGTGGGACATGGGCTAAATTTCCAGCAGTCTATTTAATGCTGCTTGATTAAAAACCACTGCAATACAGGGCACTTCTACCCCCTTCCTGCCCCCCGGGTACTTATACCCCCTTCCTGTCCAGGCCAATTTTCAGCTTTCAGCGCTGTCGCACTTTGAATGACAATTGCGCAGTCATGCAACACTGTACCCATATGAATTTTTTAGCATTTTTTTGAGACAGATAAAACTTTATTTTGGTGGTATTTTTTTCAGCACTGGGATTTTTTTTTTTTTTTTTGCTATATAAATGAAAAAGTCCAAACATTTAAAAAAAATATTCAAATATTCAGATATTATTTTGCAAATAAATAATCTTTCTTCATAAATTTTGGCCAAAATGTATTCAGCTATCTTTTTAGTAAAAACCCATATGAAATTTTTATAATTTTTTTTCACACAAATAGAGCTTTTTTTCGGTAATATTTAATCACCACTTTGTTTTTTACTTTTTGCTAAATAAAACAAAAAAACACCTGAAACGTTTGAAAAAAAAATGCACTTTTCTTCATTTTTGTTATGCAGTTTTGCAAATAAGTAAATTTCATAAGTTTAAGTCAATATGTATTCTGATACATTTCTTTGCTGAAAATAATAATAGTAATTGAATTTGTATTTTCAAATGTTTTTATTTGTTTTATTTTTTATAATTTTTTTTTTTTTTTACTATTTTATTTTTCAGCACACTGTGACCAAAGCAATACAATGTTGCCATAGTAAAATTGAACTACTCTGGGCAAGTGATCAGGATTTTTTTTTTTTACATATTATGATGATTGCTAATACGGATGTATTTCATTGATATTTGCAATCATTGTTACTGAATATAATTTATTAATTCAGTCTTTTGTTGTGATTAGCTGTGATTGGGCAAAGCTCATCACATGATACAGATGGGCTGTGATTGGCCCTGTCTGTATCATGTGACTGCCTTGACCAGTCACAGCTAACAACAAAATTGTATACAATGGATGGCATGACGGAAAGCCATCCGTTGTATACAATTGGCATGTGATCTGCTGTGATTGGTCACAATGGTCACATGACACTGGCAACGGGCCGGTGTAGTGATATGTCATTGGCTGTGTCCCGTGGACACAGCTGGTGACAGATTGTGCAGCTGCGCGGCTGTCAGGAAAGGGCTCACGTCTGGTGGTGCTGTGGCTCACCTGCTCTATGGGCTGCAGTACCGGGGTTTACCAGCAAGTGCCTTTCAGCAGCCAGGATCTCACCTCCTGCAATCAAGCCATCACCTGAGGCTGATTGCAGGAGGTGTATTTAAACAGCAATCATGCCTGTAATCAGGGCTTTGGTGTTTGTTCCCATGTGCCTGTGACATCCGTATTTCTGTTATCCTCTGAACCTGAACCTGCTTTCTGCTCCTGTTACCTACTTCTGGACCTATCTCTATTCCTTATCACTTTGTTTCAGCCGGATTCCTTCCCACCTGCTCTCTCTGCTCCTGTGATCCGCTCCTTGTTCCATACACCTCGCACTCCTCTCCTGCACATACCAATGACCGCTGCACACTCCTCACTGTACATTCCCTATTAACCATTACCACATTCAGTGCTATGTAAGTCATCTCAGACTCTATTTAACCGTATCCCATTTAAGCCACGCCCAATATTTAGTGAAAGTCAATGCCCTACCCAGACCATCCTGCACATACTACCCACCGCCATACATTCTGCACTCCTCTCCTGCACATACTACCCACCACCATACATTCTACACTCCTCTCCTGCACATACTACCCACCACTATACATTCTGCACTCCTCTCCTGCACATACTACTCACCGCCATACATTCTGCACTCCTCTCCTGCACATACTACTCACCACCATACATTCTACACTCCTCTCCTGCACATACTACCCACCACTATACATTCTGCACTCCTCTCCTGCACATACTACCCACCGCCATACATTCTACACTCCTCTCCTGCACATACTACTCACCACCATACATTCTACACTCCTCTCCTGCACATACTACTCACCACCATACATTCTACACTCCTCTCCTGCACATACTACCCACCACTATACATTCTACACTCCTCTCCTGCACATACTACTCACCACCATACATTCTACACTCCTCTCCTGCACATACTACCCACCGCCATACATTCTGCACTCCTCTCCTGCACATACTACTCACCGCCATACATTCTGCACTCCTCTCCTGCACATACCACTCACCGCCATACATTCTGCACTCCTCTCCTGCACATACAACTCATTGTCATACATTCTGCACTCCTCTCCTGCACATACCACTCATTGTCATACATTTTGCACTCCTCTCCTGCACATACCACTCATTGTCATACATTCTGCACTCCTCTCCTGCACATACTACCCACCGCCATACATTCTGCACTCCTCTCCTGCACATACTACCCCTCACTATACATTCTACACTCCTCTCCTGCACATACTACTCACCGCCATACATTCTGCACTCCTCTCCTGCACATACTACTCACCGCCATACATTCTGCACTCCTCTCCTGCACATACTACTCACCGCCATACATTCTGCACTCCTCTCCTGCACATACAACTCATTGTCATACATTCTGCACTCCTCTCCTGCACATACTACCCACCGCCATACATTCTACACTCCTCTCCTGCACATACTACTCACCGCCATACATTCTGCACTCCTCTCCTGCACATACTACTCACCGCCATACATTCTGCACTCCTCTCCTGCACATACCACTCATTGTCATACATTCTGCACTCCTCTCCTGCACATACCACTCATTGTCATACATTCTGCACTCCTCTCCTGCACATACTACTCATTGCCATACATACTGCACTCCTCTCCTGCACATTTTACCCACCACCATACATTCTGCACTCCTCTCCTGCACATACTACTCATTGTCATACATTCTGCACTCCTCTCCTGCACATATTACTCATTGTCATACACTCTGCACTCCTCTCCTGCATAATATATCCACCGCCGTACATTCTGCACTCCTCTCCTGCACATACTACTCATTGTCATACATTCTACACTCCTCTCCTGCACATACTACTCACTGCCATACATTCTACACTCCTCTCCTGCACATACTACTCACCGCCATGCATTCTACACTCCTCTCCTGCACATACTACTCACCGCCATGCATTCTGCACTCCTCTCCTGCACATACTTCTCACCGCCATACATTATGCACTCCTCTCCTGCACATACTAGTCATTGTCATTCATTCTGCACTCCTCTCCTGCACATACTACTCACTGTCATACAAGCTGTACTCCTCTCCTGCACATACTACTCATTTTCATACATTCTGCACTCCTCTCCTGCACATACCACTCATTGTCATACATGCTGCACTCCTCTCCTGCACATACTACTCATCGCCATACATTCTATACTCCTCTCCTGCACATACTACTCACCGCCATGCATTCTACACTCCTCTCCTGCACATACTACTCACCGCCATGCATTCTGCACTCCTCTCCTGCACATACTTCTCACCGCCATACATTATGCACTCCTCTCCTGCACATACTAGTCATTGTCATTCATTCTGCACTCCTCTCCTGCACATACTACTCACTGTCATACAAGCTGTACTCCTCTCCTGCACATACTACTCATTTTCATACATTCTGCACTCCTCTCCTGCACATACCACTCATTGTCATACATGCTGCACTCCTCTCCTGCACATACTACTCATCGCCATACATTCTATACTCCTCTCCTGCACATACTACCCACCACCATACATTCTTCACTGCTTACCTGCATAATATATCCACCGCCATACATTCTACACTCCTCTCCTGCACATATCACTCCCCGCCATACATTCTGCACTCCTCTCCTGCACATACCACTCATTGTCATACATTCTACACTCCTCTCCTGCACATACTACTCATTGTCATACATTCTGCACTCCTCTCCTGCACATACTACTCACCGCCATACATTCTGCACTCCTCGCCTGAACATACTACTCACCGCCATACATTCTGCAGTCCTCTCCTGCACATGCTACTCACCGCCACACATTCTGCACTCCTCTCCTGTACATAATACTCACCGCCATACATTCTGCACTCCTCTCCTGCACATACTACTCACCGCCATACATTCTGCACTCCTCTCCTGCACATACTACTCACCGCCATACATTCTGCACTCCTCTCCTGCACATACAACTCATTGTCATACATTCTGCACTCCTCTCCTGCACATACTACCCACCGCCATACATTCTACACTCCTCTCCTGCACATACTACTCACCGCCATACATTCTGCACTCCTCTCCTGCACATACTACTCACCGCCATACATTCTGCACTCCTCTCCTGCACATACCACTCATTGTCATACATTCTGCACTCCTCTCCTGCACATACCACTCATTGTCATACATTCTGCACTCCTCTCCTGCACATACTACTCATTGCCATACATACTGCACTCCTCTCCTGCACATTTTACCCACCACCATACATTCTGCACTCCTCTCCTGCACATACTACTCATTGTCATACATTCTGCACTCCTCTCCTGCACATATTACTCATTGTCATACACTCTGCACTCCTCTCCTGCATAATATATCCACCGCCGTACATTCTGCACTCCTCTCCTGCACATACTACTCATTGTCATACATTCTACACTCCTCTCCTGCACATACTACTCACTGCCATACATTCTACACTCCTCTCCTGCACATACTACTCACCGCCATGCATTCTACACTCCTCTCCTGCACATACTACTCACCGCCATGCATTCTGCACTCCTCTCCTGCACATACTTCTCACCGCCATACATTATGCACTCCTCTCCTGCACATACTAGTCATTGTCATTCATTCTGCACTCCTCTCCTGCACATACTACTCACTGTCATACAAGCTGTACTCCTCTCCTGCACATACTACTCATTTTCATACATTCTGCACTCCTCTCCTGCACATACCACTCATTGTCATACATGCTGCACTCCTCTCCTGCACATACTACTCATCGCCATACATTCTATACTCCTCTCCTGCACATACTACTCACCGCCATGCATTCTACACTCCTCTCCTGCACATACTACTCACCGCCATGCATTCTGCACTCCTCTCCTGCACATACTTCTCACCGCCATACATTATGCACTCCTCTCCTGCACATACTAGTCATTGTCATTCATTCTGCACTCCTCTCCTGCACATACTACTCACTGTCATACAAGCTGTACTCCTCTCCTGCACATACTACTCATTTTCATACATTCTGCACTCCTCTCCTGCACATACCACTCATTGTCATACATGCTGCACTCCTCTCCTGCACATACTACTCATCGCCATACATTCTATACTCCTCTCCTGCACATACTACCCACCACCATACATTCTTCACTGCTTACCTGCATAATATATCCACCGCCATACATTCTACACTCCTCTCCTGCACATATCACTCCCCGCCATACATTCTGCACTCCTCTCCTGCACATACCACTCATTGTCATACATTCTACACTCCTCTCCTGCACATACTACTCATTGTCATACATTCTGCACTCCTCTCCTGCACATACTACTCACCGCCATACATTCTGCACTCCTCGCCTGAACATACTACTCACCGCCATACATTCTGCAGTCCTCTCCTGCACATGCTACTCACCGCCACACATTCTGCACTCCTCTCCTGTACATAATACTCACCGCCATACATTCTGCACTCCTCTCCTGCACATACTACTCACTGCCATACATTCTATACTCCTCTCCTGCACATACTACTCATCGTTATACATTCTGCACTCCTCTCCTGCACATACTTCTCACCGCCATACATTCTGCACTCCTCTCCTGCACATACTTCTCACCGCCATACATTCTGCACTCCTCTCCTGCACATACTAGTCATTGTCATTCATTCTGCACTCCTCTCCTGCACATACTACTCACTGTCATACAAGCTGTACTCCTCTCCTGCACATACTACTCATTTTCATACATTCTGCACTCCTCTCCTGCACATACCACTCATTGTCATACATGCTGCACTCCTCTCCTGCACATACTACTCATCGCCATACATTCTGCACTCCTCTCCTGCATAATATATCCACCGCCATACATTCTGCACTCCTCTCCTGCATAATATATCCACCGCCATACATTCTATACTCCTCTCCTGCACATACTACCCACCACCATACATTCTTCACTGCTTACCTGCATAATATATCCACCGCCATACATTCTACACTCCTCTCCTGCACATATCACTCCCCGCCATACATTCTGCACTCCTCTCCTGCACATACTACTCATTGTCATACATTCTGCACTCCTCTCCTGTACATAATACTCACCGCCATACATTCTGCACTCCTCTCCTGCACATACTACTTACCGCTATACATTCTGCACTCCTCTCCTGCACATACTACTCATCCTCATACATTCTGCACTCCTCTCCTGCACATACTACTCACCGCCATACATTCTATACTCCTCTCCTGCACATACTACTCATCGTTATACATTCTGCACTCCTCTCCTGCACTTACTACTCACTGCCATACATTCTACACTCCTCTCCTGCACATACTACTCACCGCTATACATTCTACACTCCTCTCCTACACATACTACTCATCCTCATACATTCTGCACTCCTCTCCTGCACATACTACTCACCGCCATTCATTCTGCACTCCTCTCCTGCACATACTACTCACCGCCATACATTCTGCAGTCCTCTCCTGCACATGCTACTCACCGCCATACATTCTGCACTCCTCTCCTGCACATGCTACTCACCGCCATACATTCTACACTCCTCTCCTGCATATACTACTTACCGCTATACATTCTACACTCCTCTCCTGCACATACTACTCATCCTCATACATTCTGCACTCCTCTCCTGCACATACTACTCATCGCCATTCATTCTGCACTCCTCTCCTGCACATACTGGTCATTGTCATTCATTCTGCACTCCTCTCCTGCACATATTACTCATTGTCATACATTCTGCACTCCTCTCCTGCACATACTGGTCATTGTCATACATTCTGCACTCCTTTCCTGCACATACTACTCATTGTCATACATTCTGCACTCCTCTCCTGCATAATATATCCACCGCCATACATTCTACACTCCTCTGCTGCACATACTACTCATTGTCATACATTCTACACTCCTCTCCTGTACATAATACTCTCCGCCATACATTCTACACTCCTCTGCTGCACATACTACTCATTGTCATACATTCTACACTCCTCTCCTGTACATAATACTCTCCGCCATACATTCTGCACTCCTCTCCTGCACATACTACTCATCACCATACTTTCTGCACCACTCCCCTGCACATACCACCCACCACCGCACACTACGCACTGTACATTCCCTATTTACCATTACCACCCTCTGTACTATGTAAGTCATCTCAGACTCTATTTAACCACATCCCAATTTAAGCCACGCCCAATATTTAGTGCACTTGTTGCTGCGGTGCGCTTAGCACGCCATATTTTTATCAGTGCCTAGGGCCCACTTTTGATCTTGCACACGGCCCACTTTTTATCGTACGCCCCTGAATCCAGGTGTGCAAAGCTTGTGTCGTCATACCCACAAAACCTCGAGGCTGTACTTGCTACCAAAGGAGCTTGAACAGAGTACTGAGAACAAGCATTTCAAAAATTCTATTTTCGCTTCATCATTATGGGGTACTTCATTCTAGATTAATGAGAGAAAAATGCATTTAACCACTTGCCAACTGCGCTATAGCTGAATGCCGGCTACAGCGCGGTTGTCCAGTTCTGGGAGTCCTCCCAGAACACGCCCTCCTGTATGCCCCCAGCGGTGATCACCGGGGCTCTCCGTGATTTCTGTGTCCTACGGACACAGCTGATCACATGATGAGATAAAAGGCCAATCACATCGGCCTTTTACCATGTGATCAGCCGTGTCCAATGACACAGCAGATCACAATAAAAATACAGTTGACGGTTAATGGCAGCACTTTCCTCACGATGTTACAGAGTGAGGAAAGTACGGCCGATAACCGGCAAACGACACAGAGGACATCTGCACCAATCATTAGAGCACTGGTGATCAGTGCCCTGATGATCAGTGATCATCAGTGCCGCCCAGAGGTTCCGCCCATCAGTGCCCAGCAGTACCACCCATCAGTGCCCAGAAGTGTCATCTATCACTGCCCAGCAGTACCACCCATCACTGCCCAGAAGTGCCATCCATCACTGCCCAGCAGTGCCACCCATCAGTGCCCAGTAGTGCCATCCTTTGCTGCCCAGCAGTGCCACCCATCACTGCCGCCAGTCAGTTCTGTCAGTCAGTGCCGCCAGTCCGTAGTGCCCATCAGTGCTGCCTATCACTGCCCATCATTGTTACATATCCATGCAGCATCATCAGTGCCTACTCATCAATGCCCACCAGTGCCACCTCATCAGTGCAGCCTATCAGTGCCCATCAGCGTTGCCTATCCATGACACATCATCAGTGCGGTCTATCATTGCCCATCAGTGCTGCCAATCCATGTCACCTCATCAGTGACCATCAGGGCTGCCTCACACTACAGTCTCATCAGCGCACATCAGTGAAGGAGAAGAATTACCTGTTTGCAAAATGTTATATTAGAAACAAAGATTTTTTTCAAATTTGTTGCTCTTTTTTTGTTTATAGTGCGAAAAATAAAACACCCAGTGGAGATTAAATACCACCAAAAGAAAGCTCAATGTGTGTAAAAAAAAGATACAAATTTCATATGGGTACAGTGTTGCATGACCGAGCAAAAAAAAAAATAATAATATTATAAAAAAATAAAATAAAAATGTAAAAACATTTTTTTTTTAATTATAATTTTTGGTTATAAACTAATCTGGGTTATTTTTTTTTTTTACTAAAAAGATAACTGAATAAATTTTGGCCAAGATTTATGAAGAAAGATTATTTATTTGCAAAATTTTATAAGAAAAACACTTTTTTTCAAAATGTTTGGACTTTTTCATTTATATAGCAAAAAAAAAATAAAAATCTCAGCGGTGAATAAATACCACCAAAATAAAGCTTTATCTGTCTCAAAAAATGCAAAAAAATTCATATGGGTACAGAGTTGCATGACCGTGCAATTGTCATTCAAAGTGTGATAGTGCTGAAAGCTGAAAATTGACCAGGGCACAAAGGTGGTAAAAGTGCCCGGTACTGTATTGTCTCCCATTGTAATGTACAGCGCTGAGCAAACTGTTGGTGTTTTATAAATACTGTATAATAATAATACTGAAGGGGTTAAACAACTGAAGTATCGGGCTGCAACATAACATTGAGAAAAGTGAAGGGGGCTCCAAATAGTTTACAAAAGCGTTGTACCAGAAGCGGACTGACCATTTGGAAACTCAGGCACTGCCCAAGGCCCGGAGTCAGTAGCGGGCCCCATGAGATACCCCTGGCAGGGGCGGAATGACAACTCATGGGGCCCCCGGGCAATAGGGGATCATGGGGCCCCTGTGTCCTTGCCCAAACTCAAAAAAGCCTATGAAAAAGGTACCAGGGGCATCTCATGGGGCCCCCTACTGACCCTGGCCCTCGGGCAGTGCCCGAGTTTCCAAATGGTCAGTCCGCCCCTGGCCCCTGGTACCTTTTTCATAGGCCTTTTTGAGTTTGGGGCGAGGACACAGGGGCCCCACGATCCCCTATTTCCCGGGGGCCCCATGAGTTGTCAGTCCGCCCTTGCCCTGTACAGTATATTGCTATTTTAAGTGACTGAAAGTTTTTCTATAAATTCTTCCTTCAAATTACGACTAGGAGAGGAAGGGGCAGAAGAATGAGCCAATCGTTCTCTTCTGCAATTTACTGCATTGTCAGTCTTGAACTTTTAACTCCTTCAACTCTAATAGTTTTCTGAGAACTTAGGATTTATGTTTCTTAATTTTCAGAACAGAAAATTGCAATGGAACATTCCATATCTATTTGCCTCCAACTGTTTCAATTATTTTTGAGCAACCAAACAATCTATATTGAAATTGAAATTGACCAAAACCACCACAGTGCTTTTCTTAAAAAAAAAAAAAAAATCTGCAGTCAATTTCCACCCAAATTTCAGTTATTTAGCGCATAGATATCTAAAAAAAAACATAGGTGGTAGATTGCTGTAGACCATTTCATGCTATTGTTTTTTCAATTGCAAGCTCTCAGAAATGTCATATATTTAGAAAGTGTAATGTTCCTTCACTGTTCAACCAACTGGCTGGTTTTGAGCAAGCTGTATTATTTCACTACAGTAGGGAAAAATGTTTGCCACCCGTCTGTGTAATCTTGCAGGGGTACCTGGATTATATTGAGAAAGGAAAATGGGGCGACCATCGGGTGGTAGAAGGTCAAGACCCAACTTAGCTCATAGTGCCACATCCCTAATAATTGATAATGGAGAAAAGGATTTTGAGTGGACTTTTTAGGCACAGAGACTCAGTACACGAAAAAAATAAAATCAATGTTCCTATATTAACCCCCCTGGCGGTATTCCCGAGTGTAGCTCGGGGTTAACTTTCAGTAGCAGAAGCGGTAACCCTGAGCTACACTCAGGAATACACTGCAGCGTTGCTCTGGGATCCCTCCAGCACTTACCTTGTCCTGCGCTCCCGCGATGTCCCCCCTGCAGTGTCCCCAGCCATCTCCTCTGGCCGATGCCGGCATCCGTCTTCCAGGTTCCACTCCCTGCGAGCTTTGTGACGTATGGAGGATGGAACCGGCAGGAAATTAAAAAATGTAAAAATGTGACATTCACTCAATACACTAAAATCTGATAGTATACCAACTTTGCTCAGCGATGTGCGAACTTGGCGCTTTATTTCAAATTTCAGTGTTTTTGGTTTGATTATATTTAGAGATGAGCGAATCGAACCTGGCGAAGTGGAATTCGTTTCGAATATTAGGAAAAATTCGATTTGCGTCGAATCCGAATATTAGCAAACTTCGGATGCACGAATCGAATTTTCCCCGATCCGCCGGCAAAAAGTGTCCCTGCAGAGAGCTCTGCTATTTCTGACAGTTCTCTGACAGTTCTGACAGTTCCTTCACATTTACAGCGGTTGAAACATTGTATCTATTTGTTTCCATTTAGGATACAGATGTTTTTATTCGAAAACAAATAGATACAATGTTTCAACCGCTGTAAATGTGAAGGAACTGTCAGAGAACTGTCAGAAATAGCGGAGCTCTCTGCAGATACACTTTTTGCTGGAATGGAATTCTTCTTCATCCTCATCCTACTTCTTCTTCTTCTTCATCCTCATCCTACTTCTTCTTCTTCTTCTTCTTCATCCTCATCCTTCTTCTTCATCCTCATCCTACTTCTTCTTCTTCTTCTTCATCCTCATCCTACTTCTTCTTCTTCTTCTTCTTCTTCATCCTCATCCTACTTCTTCTTCTTCATCCTCATTCTTCTTCTTCTTCTTCATCCTCATCCTACTTCTTCTTCTTCTTCTTCTTCTTCTTCTTCTTCATCCTCATCCTACTTCTTCTTCTTCTTCTTCTTCTTCATCCTTATCCTACTTCTTCTTCTTCTTCTTCTTCTTCATCCTCATCCTACTTCTTCTTCTTCTTCTTTTCATTCTTCTTCTTTTCATTCTTCTTCTTCTTCTTCTTTTCATTCTTCTTTTCATTCTTCTTCTTTTCATTCTTCTTTTCATTCTTCTTCTTCTTCTTCTTTTCATTCTTCTTCTTCTTCTTTTCATTCTTCTTCTTTTCATTCTTCTTCTTCTTCTTTTCATTCTTCTTTTCATTCTTCTTCTTCTTCTTCTTTTCATTCTTCTTTTCATTCTTCTTCTTCTTCTTTTCATTCTTCTTCGTCTTCTTTTCATTCTTCTTTTCATTCTTCTTCTTCTTTTCATTCTTCTTCTTTTCATTCTTATTCTTCTTCTTCTTCTTCTTTTCATTCTTCTTCTCATTCTTCTTTTCATTCTTCTTCTTCTTCTTTTCATTCTTCTTCTTTTCATTCTTCTTCTTCTTTTCATTCTTCTTCTTCTCTTCATTCTTTCTCTTCTTTTCATTCTTCTTCTTCTTCTTTTCATTCTTCTTCTTCTTCTTTTCATTCTTCTTTTCATTCTTCTTCTTCTTCTTTTCATTCTTCTTCTTCTTCTTCTTCATCTTCTTCTTCATCTTCTTCGTCGTGCCCCTTGACTGCCCAAATGAGTGAAGTGTGCGGTGATTCTAAGATCGACGGCACTCATCTGCATGTCATACTGACTGACAGTATTATTTCTCTTCCCCAGCAGACTCCAAGGGCATTTAAATTAAAGGTACAGTGTTCTGCACTAATATAAAGGCTCTCTGAAGCCTAGAAACCCTTTTAATAAGTTAAATTCGCAGCGAATAAATTTGCATCAAATCGAATTTATTCCGAAAATTTGGCGAATCAGCCGAATCGAATTTTTGAATAATTCGCTCATCTCTAATTATATTATTGAATTAAATTTATTATTATATTATTATTATTTATGATTATTTATTATATTATAATTTATGATTTCGTGTTTCAAGTTTTATCATCCCCGGGATGTTTACTAGACTCTTGTTCAGACAGATTTCAGTGAGTTATTCCTAAGAATTACAGGCCTACAATTAAAAAAAATACATATTTCCATGCAAAAAAGTTTGCTGCTTTGAGCACAGAAATACTGACATAATCAGACCGCTAGGGAGGTTAACGTATAGTTATAAAAATACCTATTTACAGTTGCTGATGGACATTATACATAAACTCCTCATAAGTCAACACAGACCTCTCCCCCGTCAGTGATACTCAGCGATTTCCGGGTGTATGACAGCTGACATTGCCAATGGCGGCGCGGGTATAGATATATTTGTGATTTTGCACAGCCCTGCAGCCCTGTAGCAGTATGTTTGCTATAGGGCAGCGGGAAAGAGGTTAATCACTTACCGCCCAGACAAATTTTGACTTTTTTCACATCCATGATAACATTTGCATTTTTTGTTAGAAATTTATTTAGAACCCCCAAATATATATTTTAAGAAAGCAGAGAACAAAACATATTTGTATGTATTGTATTTATTTATTTTTTAAACATTTATTTAGTGTATTGTAGTGTATTTTCATCCAACTGTATTGCTTTCATAAGGGATGAACAACTGTCACTGGGCAGTGACAGGTACTCTCAATGGAGAGATCAGGAGTCTATTAGACATGTGATATGATTGAGATAAGTCAAGTATCACTAGTTCTACTGATAGAAAGAATTTCTCATAGACTGTGTGAGTAGCAAGGGACCATACTTTACCCCACTTGTGAGTTACAAAGTGTCTTTGCATTGCTTTCCACAAGGGGAGGGAAGTGTCAAACATATTTTGTGTGCTGGAGAGTGACCGCCCATGGCCTTCCAACCAAAAATGGTGCATTCTGTATTTCTGTTCTTGAAGGTGATTTTAGCCATATTAGTGCATTTATGGCAGAAACAATTACAAAAATTGTTAGTGCAAATAAAAAAAGTATCATGGAGAGTAGTCAATTGTTTCTGTTCTTGAAGGGTAAGAAAAAACATTTCTATGACTCCCGGTTCAAAAAGAAGATGAGTAATTATTGGAGTCATATATGATGGACCTGAAGCAGACAATATCGGATCTATGCGGGTCTTCACTGCTTTTGGATTTTGGAGAGTGATCACCCATGGACTTCCAACCAAAAATGGTGCGTTCTGTATTTCTGTTCTTGAAGGGTAAGAAAAAACATTTCTATGACTCCCGGTTCAAAAAGTAGATGAGTAATTATTGGAGTCATATATGATGGACCTGAAGCAGACAATATCGGACCTATGCGGGTCTTCACTACTTTTGGATTTTGGATGCTGGAAAGTGATCACCCATGGACTTCCAACCAAAAATGGTGTGTTCTGTTCTTGAAGTGTAATGAAAAACCTTTCTATGACTTCAGGTTCAAAGAGTAGATGAGTAATTATCGGAGTCATATATGATGGACCTGAAGCAGACAATATTGGACCTAGTATAGGGGTCTTCACTGCTTTTGGAATTTGGATGCTGGAGAGTGATCACCCATGGACTTCCAACCAAAAATGGTGTGTTCTGTATTTCTGCTCTTTAAGGGTAATGAAAAACCTTTCTATGACTCCCGGTTCAAAGAGTAGATGAGTAATTATCGGAATCATATATGATGGACCTGAAAGCAGACAATATTGGACCCATGTGAGTGTCACCACTTGGAGGGTAGCCCCAATCATTGGGTGGGTAAACACAGGTCAGTTTGATCAGCTGCCTTCCTGACTGCTACCAGCCAGGTAAATAGAGAACTGAACTTGGAAGTGACAAAACCCTCCTTGCTTATGGCTTCATTTGTCACAGAGGAGAGGGAGGGATCCATGTCCTTTCATGTGCCGCTGAACTGGCCACTTACAATGGTCCTTGGCTCCCCGATGGAATGGGAGAGCCTGGGAATGGCAGTGGGCTGTAGCAGGAGAATGGGCCCCTTCTGAGCCTTGTAAAAGTGACTAGGTGGCTGTACAGCTGCTCAAATCACTTTTATGGTAAAGTCGATCTCCAGCTCTAGAAAAATGACACCAGGATCATGGCTGCAGCTGCAGCCATGATCCTGGTACGAGGTGGTATCAAAAAGTTTTCTAACACACCAACAGATAGCAGTACAAGGCTGCACGAACAGTCACAGGGAGAAATGGCCTTCAGAAGTCAGTTTGCCAAAATATACTATACGTCTGCTATTTCCTCATGGGTAGCAAGTTAGGACAAAGATCAAACATATTTCTGTGTGAATCTGGGCACACCTGCTACAGAGACATTTGATATGACTGGGCAAGGTTACAACGATGCTGCAATGAGTCGTTTGAGGTGTTTTGAGTGGCACACGTGATTTAACCTCCTCGGCGGTCTGATTATTTCAGATTTTTGGTGCTGAAAGCGGTACCATTATTTTGCATGGAAATATGTTGTTTTTTATTGTAGGCTGTAATTTTTAGGAATAACTCAGTGAAATCTGTCCGAACAAGAGTCTAGTAAACATCCCGGGGATGATAAAAATTTAAACACGAAATCATAAATTATAATTTAATAAATAATCATAAAAAATAATATAATAATAATAATAAATTTAATTCAATAATATAATCAAACCAAAAACACTGAAATTTGAAATACAGAGGCAAATTCGCACATCGCTGAGCAAAGTCGCAAAATCGTTTTGAGTGTATGATGACGAATTTCCCCCACGAATCATTATCACTCAATTCTGCAAGTGGTTCTGATTTACTATCGCTGTTCTCTAGCCGGTCTAAAACCGCTTTTGCCGTAAAGGGACGCTTTTTGGACGCCATGGACTTTTCTAAGTTTCCAGGCAGAAAGAACATTCAAAATGCAGGCAGGGCGCCGGACAAAGCAGTAGGGACAAAATATATGTGAAGTGCATTGAAACAGCAATGACAGCAAAAACGAATTTTTTTAATTTTTTTAAAAAAAATTTCAAATTTCCCACCGGTACAAAATGTATGTGAAATGGTTTGATACAGGAATGTTATACTATGTGATTTTAGTGAATGTCACTTTTTGTCATTTTCAAATTTCCCGCCGTTCCGTCCCCCGTACGTCCCGACGTCACAGGGACCAGAACACGGAAGCCGGATGCCGGCATCGGCCGGAGGAGATGGCCGGGGACGCTGCAGGGGACACATCGCGGGAGCGAAGGACAAGGTAAGTGCTGCAGGGACTCCCTATGCAGCGCCGCATGGTAAGCCCGAGTGTAGCTCGGGGTTACCGCTTTTGGTATTGACATTTTATCCCGAGCTACACTCGGGAATACCGCTAGGGAGGTTAAGTAATGCCCTTTTATAACCACCTGTCTGCTGGACACCTGTTTAATGAATAATTAGACTCACCTGTAGTTGAATTCTTGTTAATTAAGATTTTATTATCTAAAATTTAGCTTTGCTCCTTAGACTTTCTGGGGAGTATTCATTTTTGCAACAAGCCTTGAATGAATTTGTTAGGAAAAATACTTTTTAGTGTGTGCAAATTAACAAATCTTGTTTCATATTATAGTGTCCCATAGAAAATGTTGATTCTGAAAGGAAAGTAAAGGTTTTCTGACAATTCTGTTGGGGTGTACTCATTTATGCTGAGCACTGTATATTTGAGAATCCACCCATTACCCCCTGTTTTGGAGATTACTCTCTCTGACCTGGTGACCATTGTGTGAAAATGTGAGGAAAAATCCAAAATGGTGAATTGTCCTCAGAAAAGTAATAGAGGGAAAATCTTCAAATAGGTTTGCTCTGGTGACAATCGACTAATGCCCCATGGATGTTTAGCTTTGGTGCTTGAGACTCCAGCATTTAGGAGTAGGGAGCGAAGGACAAGGTAAGTGCTGCAGGGACCCCCAGAACAACGCCGCATGGTAAGCCCGAGTGTAGCTCGGGGTTACCGCTCTTGGTATTGAAATTTTACCCCGAGCTACACTCGGGATTACCGCTAAGGAGGTTAAGAGCAAAGAACATTACTGAAAGACGACAAGAGATCAGGAAGATTTTCAACAAGCTCAACCCTCTAAAGTTTCAATGTCAAAACCATTTCACAGCTTGTGCATGATGATCATCGGAGAACAATCCACAACATTCCTGGTTTGGCTGTCAATTTTGTCCCTAGGCTGCAATGATCTCACTTCTTTCCGACACCCACCCTACTCACCAGACTTGGCTCCTGTGAACTTAGCCTGCTTCCAGAAGATGGAGATCCAGTTCAAAGATCACCATTTTGACAACATTATGGAGATCCAGAAGTTGCTTGACAAGCTTCGAAGAGAAGACTTCCAGGACACATACCAGAAATGGCAGGAATGCTGGGAGCACTGTATTCCTGTGCAAGGGGACTATTTTGAAGGTGATAGTGTGTAAACCTATTATTATTATTATACAGTATTTATAAAGCGCCAATAGTTCGCTCAGCGCTGTGCATTACAAAGGGGGACAGAACATGTGACAGAACAATACCAATACAATGCAAAACATGAGGGGATTGAGGGCCCTGCTCTTTGGAGCTTACAATCTAGGAGGGAGGGGATGGTGGTACAGGAGGAGATAGCTGTGGGGGATGGAGTGGTAGGAAGAGTGGAGGGGGTCGGCAAGTTAGCAGGGGGTGGGGTAGGCTTCCCTGAAGAGATGGGTTTTCAGGGTGCGCCTAAAGGAGAGGAGAGTAGGTGATAATCTGATGGGTTGGGGCAGGGAGTTCCAGAGGATGGGTGACACCCTGGAAAAGTCCTGGAGGCGGGCATGGGAGGAGGAGACCAGGGAACTAGAGAGAAGGAGGTCTTGTGAGGAGCGGAGTGTGCGTGTTGGGTGGTACTTGGATATTAGGTCAGTGATGTAGTTCGGGGCAGTATGGTGGACGGCTTTGTACGTCAGTGTTAGGATTTTGAATTTAATCCATTGCGCAATCGGAAGCCAGTGGAGGGATTGGCAGAGGGGGGTGGCGGAGACAGAGCGGTTGGAAAGGTGAATGAGTCTGGCAGCCGTATTCAGGATGGACTGAAGCGGGGATAGCCAGCGGCGAGGCAGGCCAGTGAGGAGGGAGTTGCAGTAGTCGAGTCATGATATGATGAGGGAGTGGATGAGCTGTTTAGTGGTTTCTGGGGTTAGGAACGTGTGTATTTTGGCGATGTTGCGGAGGTGGAGTCTGCATGAGTTTGTTAAAGATTGGACTTGGGGCTGGAAGGATAGGTTGGAGTCCAGAATGACACCAAGTACTCTGGCCTGCGGGGCGGGTTTGATGGTGGCGTTGTTGGACATGATGGAGAAGTCAGTGGGGGGTGGTGTCCGGGCTGGGGGGAAGACAAGAAACTCGGTTTTGGAGAGGTTCAGTTTAAGGAAGTGGAGCGACATCCAGTCTGATATGTCGCTCAGTAGGTGTGTGATTCGGGCGGAGACCGAGGGGGTGAGGTGGGGGGTTGAGAGATAGATTTGTGTGTCGTCGGCATAGAGGTGGTAGTTGGTGGTCCAACCTAGATAAATAAAGTGCTTTCATGTAAACAAAGCTTGTCTCGAAACCTTTTGATACCACCTCGAATAACCACTTCCAGTCCATGATGTAAATACACGTAAGCTGGATGGGAAGCAGTTAAAGATGTTCTTCATATATAATACCCAAAACATTAGTTTTAACAAACATCCATATAAGCTGATTTGTTAATTAGTAAGCTTACTTTTAATTTTCTTCAAGAATCCAATTTAGTAGCCTGTACATCTCCCTGCACTATCATTATTCACAAAGGGAAAAAAACAAAAAACAAAGTGCTTTTAAGCCTTTCTACGTTAAACGCACAGAAGTTATTTATTTTAAAAAGGAATGAGGGATTCAGGTATTTTTAATTCAATGATTAAACAACATACGGGAACATTTAGCGTCCTTTATTTCTACTTCATTTCATTTAAAACAAAAAGTAATTGTTTTTCTTGTTTCAATTTGTCGAGAGTCACATTGAATTATCAAATGGTAATGTGTTTTGTAATCATACAAAGGTTCTATGTTACTACCAGTAAATACCGAGGTTTGTCACTTTATAACAGAAGATACGCAAACAAGAGAAGGGCAACATTGGTTCAGCTGCTGCAAACACGGGAATCTGGTTTGGCTCAAAAATCAGTCCTCTTTCTTCTATTTGATCCTTAGGGCCCATTCACGTGCTTTAACACGCATGCGCCAACACTTGTTATGTCACATGATAATGCGCATTGCTTTAAGGCAGCCCATTGAAACGAATGGCGCAAAATATTATATGTAACTGTCAGGAACGTGTAAACACTCCTGTTCTTTGACAGCTGCTGGTTTTATTCCAGCATTCTAGTTTTGGCTATGGCGCATCCTTGTCTATCTGTCCACCTGCAAGGTGATTGATGTGGGCCACCTCTGGGTGTAGACCAAACCTGATTTAGGTCTTCCAAGCTCGCAGTCGCATGTGTGTGATAGAGCTGTTTACATGTGCTCAAGCTGCCTGTTTGCCTGTCCTGCTCTGCTGCTTGGATTCCCTTGTTGATGAATATTGAACTATTCTCTGAACTTTGCCTTCCTTTTGACTAAGAATTGAACCTGACTATTCTGATCCTTGTCTGCCTTGTACCTAGACTATGATGCCCCTGACGACGTCATTGATGACAAAATGCATTGGGTGGAGCTAGAACGTGTGACGTCATCACACGGTGGCCATTTTAATGGTTGGAAACAAGTTGGTTTTTGGATATGGTGACATGCTGTTTTAATTATTTTACCATATATGTTTATTACTACATTAAGATATGAAAAATTTAAAATTTACTACACTATGAGGTTTCCTCTTACCCTTCACCTTGGATTATCCTCTACGACGATAATATTTATTCAGGTGTTTCTGTATGCTTTATATTGAAGACAGGGGCAGACTGACAACTCATGGGGCCCCCAGGCAATAGGGGATCATGGGGCCCCTGTGTCCTTGCCCAAACTCAAAAAAGCCTATGAAAAAGGTACAAGGGGCATCTTATGGGGCCCCCTACTGACCCCAAATTAGTTTCCAAATGGTCAGTCCACCCCTGATTGAAGACCAGGATCCTTAAGGAATATATTCAGTCCAGTGGTTGCTTCCAGGAAGCATACAGTGCATATTGACCTTTCCTTTGGGGGTCAATACCATCTTGTAAGGGACAGTGTGATTGGTGTTGGTGAAGGATCTCTTCCTTTGGTGGTTTCCTGGGCACCTATCGGATATTTGTTGGGTCTTAGCTGATTACATTTTTATCTCTTATATATAAAAGTTCTGGATTGGACTTTTTGTTATATAGAAAAATGTATTTGAAAATGTGTTTCAGCACTGTACCTACTATGTATTTATGTTTATGTATTGTAACCTGCAATATTGTGCTAGCTGCTTATGTGGGGTAGACCAACTGAACTTGAATGGACCATAGGCGATATAGTATATATATTTTTTATTTTTCTTGTACCTAGACTGTCATTGAAGCACTCTGCCTGTCTGCCAACCTCAAGTACCTGTTTTTTTTCCTTAGGTCGTGCCTGCCCCGACATG
This sequence comes from Staurois parvus, assembly GCF_062004578.1. Classification (NCBI taxonomy): domain Eukaryota; kingdom Metazoa; phylum Chordata; class Amphibia; order Anura; family Ranidae; genus Staurois; species Staurois parvus. Next base: position 1,500,364 of record NW_028318980.1, read on the forward strand.
GTAGCCAGGCATTATAGTATGTTGTATAAGTCCTGGGGGAAAATGAGTACCGGTAGGCCTTCTTGCCTTAAGGAAAAAGGGGCTGATATAGGTAAAGAACACAGAAGCTACCTATAGTGTCTGACCACCTGCGTTAGTGTCTGTAACCCTTTACTGTGCTTTCCCAGGAGCTGTGGCACAGTGCAACACAGATATGTTGCCTTAGTGGGTTGAGGTGCCATTAAAAATGGAAAACACTCTCTTAGACTTCATGCACACTGGGGGTTTAGCCCCGGTGCATGAGGGTCTGGCGTTTAGTTGCAGACAGGCAGTATGCACCCAGGGTGCATGCTGCTTTAAAATTAAGTACCAATAGGTGCACCATCCAGCTTTCTACTGTTGCAACAGCTGTCAGCTTCTCATAAAAATTAACAGGCCATTGGAAATGGGGCTGGATGTTGCAGCTCTACCCACCACCTGCTCCTAAATGCTGGAGTCTCAAGCACCATAGCTAAACATCCATGGGGCATTAGTCGATTGTCACCAGAGCAAACCTATTTGAAGATTTCCCCTTTATTTCTTTTCTGAGGACAATTCACAATTTTGGATTTTTCCTCACATTTTCACACAATGGTCACCAGGTCAGAGACAGTAATCTCCAAAACAGGGGGTAATGGGTGGATTCTCAAATATACAGTGCTCAGCATAAATGAGTCCACCCCAACAGATTTGTCAGAAAACCTTTACTTTCCTTTCAGAATCAACATTTTCTATGGGACACTATAATATGAAACAAGATTTGTTAATTTGCACACACAAAAAAGTATTTTTCCTAACAAATTCATTCAAGGCTTGTTGCAAAAATTAATACACCCCAGAAAGTGTAAGGAGCAAAGCTAAATTTTAGATAACAAAATCTTAATTAACAAGAATTCAACTACAGGTGAGTCTAATTATTCATTAAACAGGTGTCCAGCAGACAGGTGGTTATAAAAGGGCATTACTTAACCTCCTTGGCGGTATTCCCGAGTGTAGCTCGGGGTAAAATGTCAGTGCCAAAAGCGGTAACCCCGAGCTACACTCGGGAATACACTGCAGCGCTGCATAGGGAGTCCCTGCAGCACTTACCTTGTCCTTCGCTCCCGCGATGTGTCCCCTGCAGTGTCCCCGGCCATCTCTTCCGGCCGATGCCAGCATCCGGCTTCTGTGTTCCGGTCCCTGTGACGTCGGGACGTACGGACGCTGCCGCCGCCAGTGGCGGGAAATTTGAAAATTTTAAAAAATGTCATTTTTTTCAAAACAAATTTTTCATAGTAAAACATTGCTGTTTCACATACCATATTTGCCGGCGTATAAGACGACCCCCTACTTTTCCTGTTAAAATATAGGGTTTGAGCTATACTCGCCGTATAAGACTACCCCTCTTCCAACGCACACCAAATAAAAATGAAAAAACATCAGATTTGATTTCAATATGGTATGGTATTTCAGTATGGTATTCCAATGATGAGGCGCTATTCCTCCCACTGACACCAATGATGGGGCATGATTCCTCCCACTGATACCAATGATGGGGCACTATTCCTCCCACTGATACCAATGATGGGGCACTATTCCTCCAACCGACACCAATGATGGGGCACTATTCCTCCCACTGATACCAATGATGGGGCATGATTCCTCCCACTGATACCAATGATGGGGCACTATTCCACCCACTGATACCAATGATGGGGCACTATTCCTCCCACTGATACTAATGATGGGGCACTATTCCTCCCACTGATACCAATGATGGGGTGCTATTCCTCCCACTGACACCAATGATGGGGCATGATTCCTCCCACTGATACCAATGATGAGGCACTACTCCTCCCACTGATACCAATGATGGGGCACTATTCCTCCCACTGATACCAATGATGGGGCGCTATTCCTCCCACTGATACCAATGATGGGACACTATTCCTCCCACTGACACCAATGATGGTGCCCCATCATTAGTGTCAGTGTGTGAGGAATAGTGTCCCATCATTGGTGTCAGTGGGAGGAATAGTGCCCCATCATTGGTGTCAGTGGGAAGAATCGTGCCCCATCATTGGTGTCAGTGGGAAGAATCGTGCCCCATCATTGGTGTCAGTGGGAGGAATAGTGTCCCATCATTAGTGTCAGTGGGAGGAATAGTGCTCGATCATTAGTGTCAGTGGGAGGAATAGCACCCCATCATCGGTGTCAGTGGGAGGAATGGCGCCCCATCATTGGTATCAGTGGAAGGAATAGTGCCCCATCATTGGTGTCAGTGGGGAGGAGGAATAGTGCCCCATCGTTGGTGTCAGTGGGGAGGAGGAATAGTGCCCCATAGTTGGTGTCAGTGGGGGAGGAATAGTGCCCCATCATTGGTATCAGTGGGCAGAAAAGTGCCCCATCATTGGTGTCAGTGGGGGAGGAATAGTGCCCCATCATTGGTGTCAGTGGGGAGGAGGAATAGTGCCCCATGGTTTGTGTCAGTGGGGGAGGAATAGTGCCCCATCATTGGTGTCAGTGGGGGAGGAATAGTGCCCCATCATTGGTATCAGTGGGGAGAAAAGTGCCCCATCATTGGGGGAGGAATAGTGCCCCATTGTTGGTGTCAGTGGGGGAGGAACAGTGCCTCATCGTTTGTGTCAGTGTGGAGGAGGAATAGTGCCCCATCGTTAGTGTCAGTGGGTGAGAGGAGCGGCTGCTCCTTCTTTCAGTTTGGCCGCTTGATTTTCGCGGGGCCGTTCGGCTCCGCCTCCTCGCCGGTGATTGGTCGTCTGTGTGCCTTTCCAGTGCTGGCGCCCAATCACCGGTGAGGAGGCGGAGCCGAGCGGACGGCGGGACCATCGAGCGGCCGAACTGAAAGAAGGAGCAGCCGCGCTTCCTGGACCAGATCGTCGTGGGACCGGAGCCAGGTAAGGTACAGCAGCCCCTCTGCCCACCCCTGTACTTAGTGTCCGTTGGAGGAGGAGGGGGGCGGTGCCGCCCCTCGAAAAAGTGCCGCCCTGACACCGGCTCGCCGTATACCGGCGTATAAGACGACCCACGACTTTTCAAAAGATTTTCACGGGTTGAAAAGTCGTCTTATACGCCGGCAAGTACATATTGTTCCGAGTGCTTTGTCCTGTCCCCTGCCTGCATTTTGTCTGCTCTTTCTGCCTGGAAACTGAGAAACGTCCATGGTGTCCAAAAAGTGTCCCTTTAGGTCAAAATCGGTTTTAGACCGGCTAGAGAACAGCGATAGTAAATGAGAACCACTTGCAGAATTGAGTGATAATGATTCGTGGGGGAAATTCGTCATCAGACACTGAAAACAATTCTGCGACTTTGCTCAGTGATGTGCGAACTTGGCGCTATATTTCAAATTTCAGTGTTTTTGGTTTGATTATATTATTGAATTAAATGTATTATTATTATATTATTATTTTTTATTATTATATTATTTTTTATGATTATTTATTATATTATAATTTATGATTTCGTGTTTCAAATTTTATCATCCCCGGGATGTTTACTAGACTCTTGTTCGGACAGATTTCAGTGAGTTATTCCTAAAAATTACAGCCTACAATAAAAAAACTACATATTTCCATGCAAAATAATGGTACCGCTTTCAGCACCAAAAATCTGAAATAATCATACCGCTAGGGAGGTTAACAAAGAAAACTCCCTCCCATTTCATGCTGTCAGCAATGGCACCACATGGAAGAGAAATGTCACAAGGCCTAAGTAAATAATTTCTTTACACAAGAAAAGTGAAGACTACAAGAAAATCAGCAAAGCTTTATTTATCAGTCAGAATACTGTAGCAAAAGTGATAAAAAATGTTTCACAAAGATGGAACTGCAACCATCTTACAGAGACATCCAGGCTGTCTGCCGAAGTTAACACCTCAACAGGAACATCTTCTGATGGGAAAGGTTGAAGAATATCGCCATGCAAGCTCACTGCAGTTAGCTAAAGAAGTAGAAAGCCAAACTGGGGTAATTGTTTCTCGTGACACAATACGGCGTACACTGCAGAGGAATGGCATGCATGGGTGTTAACCATGAAGGAAGCCTCTCCTAAAGCCCATGCGCAAAAAAGCCCACCTTGAATTTTCTAGGCCCCATGATGAAAAAGAAGATGACTACTAGGACTCTGTACTCTGAAGTGTTGAGACCAAGATAAATGGTTTTGGAACTGATGGCTTCAAAACTGTACGGCGTTGCAAAGGTGAGGAGTACAAAGAAAAATACATGGTGCCTACAGTGAAACATGATGGTGGCAGTGTCCTTCTGTAAGGCTGCATAAGTGCTGCTGGTGTTGGGGAGCTGCATTTCATTGATGGTATCATTAATTCACAAATCTACTGCTCTATATTAAAAGAGAAGATGCTACCATCACTCCATGCCCTTGGTCATCATGCACTTTTCCAACATGACAACGATCCAAAACACACATCTAAGGTCACTGTTGCATTTCTGAAGAAGAACAGGGTGAAAGTGACTCAGTGGCCAAGTATGTCACCAGAACCCAATCGATCGCCAATTGGGAATTCTGAAGAGACAATTTGAACATCACTCTCCACCGAGCATCCAGGCTCTAAAAGAGGTTGTTCACGAAGAATGGAAAAAAATAGCTGTTGCAATATGTCAACAACTTGTTCATTCCATGCCTAGAAGACTTGGTGCTGTCCTTACATATCATGGAGGTCATGCAAAATACTAGATGAAGTAGTTTTTGCTGTAGGGTGTATTCATTTTCGCATCAACTAATTTGAGTAAAACTGAAGATTGTGTAATCTAAGTTATACACTGATCAAAAAAATTAAAGGAACACTTTCTATACAGAGTATAGCATCATGTCAGTTAAACTCCACTGGCAACCTGTTCTTTTCACAGATGAGAGCAGGTTCATCCTGACTACATGTGACAAATGTGAAAAGGTCTGGAAAAGCTGTGGAGAATGTTATGTAGTAGACGATACAAAGGACACAGCGCCTCTAAGTCTAAACTGTGTGACAAATTTTAATAAGAAGCTAAGCTTAACAACTCACATCTTGAACAGTATAATCAGGCTCATAGGGATGTAGTGTAGTACATCTGTTGCCAGATGTAAAAGGCTGTTCCGGAGAGGAGTGAACCCTGGTTGGTCAGAAGGAGGCGCTGCACCAAGTAAGGCATGAACGGTGAAGCCTGGCTGGGTCTCCAATATGTCCGCAGCTAGTCACATTGGGCGTCTGACGTCATTGGGAGAGCAATTGGAGAGAATTATTCATTCTGCCAATACCCAGTAGTGGGACAAAATGTTCTTACGCAAATACAGACTGTCCAAAATAACCCCTAGAGATCTTAGAATTTTAAAAATCTGTCCTTTTTTGACCCCTGGCACCCACAAAGAGTGGACTGCTGTCTCTGAGTTTTGCACAGCAACATGGATAGACATACTACCCACAGACACTCCAGGTTTGAACAACTGACCCACCATATACAAATTCTAGCCACAGAAATTACAGAATGTTTTCAATATCTCTATTCCCACCTCTTGGCTAAACACTCTTAAAAAGAACACCAAGAAAAAAGAGAATCATTTAATAAAAAATCAAACGTAACAAATTCCGTTCAGACCTGGGTGACTACAACTCCAATACAGTTTTCACTTGAAATAAACATCATCAGAACATTCCCTCCCTTCTCACCATAGATCCATCTATTGTACATCCCATCCACCACCCACACTATCCTTGTGACCCTCATACCTATAACCCTTTTCCTTTGTCCTCCCATCCCCCAGACATTCCCGCCAAGACTCCATTATCCTCTGATTCCATTTGGAGAACAACCCCCAACAAATCTCCACTATCCCCACATGAGAACAATGATGGGGAGTCCAATTTCAACACCTGCACTCCCCCTATAGCCGCTACTACATCCACGTCTAATCCAGTCCACCACCTCACATCCCACGGCTACCCTTCCTTCCCCGATGATAACATCAACTCCCTCCATACCCCTGATTACCATAATACCAGCCACTCCCCACAGAACCCATCCATCTTCACCCATGGGTCATCTACTCAGCACAATGAGACTACTGCTTCTAATGCCACCAACTCTTTATCTAGAATTGAGACCAATTTCACCCCCACACCTCTGTCTTTTTTATCCCAAAGTCCCCCTCCAAGCAAAAATCTAAAAAGAAAATTCATAAAAGAGGATGCAGAGGGGGACAAAAACTAAAGCAAACCAAGAAGTCTGCAGAAAATTTGCTGACTATAACAATCTTTAACCTTTCCTCCCATTTCCAAATGAAGCCTCCCTTCTCAAACGTGGCCTTAATTTTGCCTCCACCATCAGTCCCAATTCTTTCACATCATTCAAGGATCTCAATAAATTTATTAGACAACTCACTATAAAAAGGTATTACCATATTCAGTCCCACAAAACAGATTCTGTTTTGCCTGATACTCATGTTCCTGTCCCAGTATCTCCTGCCTTACCAGCTGACATTGATTTAGACCAAGATATACTTCTTATACTCCAACAACTTCATGATGATAATCAAGTTTTTGAATTAGACTTACTTACCCAACATCTAGCAACTTCCCCACCCATTAAACACACCAACTTGAGACCAAAATCATTTTTTTCCCCTCCCACCCCAAAAGGGTTTCTGCCAAAAAGGGAAATATCACAAATTCACATATTTGTATAATTGCTCATCAACCTTCATTGTATTTTGCCTCAGGTGTCCTTGCGGCCTCCTGTATATAGGTCGTGCCACACGTACCCTTCGCTGCAGGTTTGGTAAACACGTCACCTAATTGAAGGGGATAAGAATGAGCACAGTGTCCCTGGACACTTTCTGGACACCCACAACAAATCCACTGTAGCTCTCCAGATCTGGGTAGTCGAGATTATGCCCAATGATATCCCATACCACAGGGAGACATTCTGGATACATGCCCTTGACACTCTGTCCCCTACTGGCCTCAATGAGGAGCTGGAGATCGCCACCATCATATAATAACATCCTGGAATAATAACAATTTCTTGGGGCACCCCATACCTCAATACTCCATGTTGTTAAGGTTCCCGTGTCAAGTACATATTTTTGCGTTGGTTCTGACCATGCTGGTTTTCACAGTCACACACTCCTATATAGAAGGATTATATCAGTACTTTTGGACTCATCAGTATACATACACACATTTGTATTTGCATATATTTACACTGTAATCCAAATTACCTTAATGCCATTAACATTTGCATAACCATTTATATGTCATCATATCTCCATGCTTGCCAGAAACCACTGCATATTGGTTGCACTTTCATGGTTCCAATTTAATATGCAGTTTACTTTTTATAATCATTGGATCTCTTAGATTGTCATTAAAACGCAGGGCTACCCCCTAAATACATCATATATAAATATATGTTTTTTAAAAATAGATTTTTAAAAAATCCTTTCATTATTTCCTCTATATATTTATGTATACTCTTTTTGTCTCTCTGCAAGGGACTATTTTATACAAGTGCATGTATACACGCATATATGTCTCCTCTCCCTCCCCCATCTCTTTTCATCCCCCGTTTTTATAAATTGTTTTTAATATTGTTTATTATTGCTTTTTTATTAACATTTATTTTCTTATGCACTGTGATGATCCAATGTTTTTAATTCAACATCCCTTAATATGTCATTTGTATGTACAGTTGCAAGAAAAAGTATGTGAACCCCTTGGGATTACATGGAGTTTTGCATGAATTGGGCATAAAATGTGCTCTGAATGTCATCTAAGTCACAACAATAGAAGAATACAGTCTGCTGAACATAATACTACACAAACATTAGATGTTGCCATGGTTTAATTGCACATAACATGTTAACATTCACAGTGCAGGGAGGAAAAAGTATGTGAGGCCCTAGCCTAATGACTTCTCCCAGAGCTAATTGGAGCCAGGAGTGAGCCAACCTTGACTCCAATCAGTGTGATGATATTGGATGTGTTGCTGACAGCTGTCCTGCCCTTAAAAAACACACACCTGTTTTGGGTTTACTGGTTTCAAGAAGCACTGTCTGATGTGAACCATGCCTCGCAGAAAAGAGCTCTCAGAAGACCTACGCTCAAGAATTGTTGACTTGCATGAAGTCGGAAAGGGTTACAAAAGTATCTCCAAAAGCCTTGATGTTCATGTGTCCACAGTAAGACAGACTGTCTACGAATGGAGAAAGTTTAGCACTGTTGCTACTCTCCCTAGGCGTTATCGTCCTGTAAAAATGACTGCAAGAGCACAGCGCAGAATGCTGCATGAGGTAAAGAAGAATCCCAGAATGTCAGCTAAAGACCTATAGAAATCTCTGGCACATGCTAACATTTTTGTTGACACATCTACAATAAGGAAACATTAAACAGGAATGGAGTACACGGGAGGACACCATGGAGGAAGCCATTGCTGTCCAAAAAGAATATTGCAGCACGTTTGAAGTTTGCAAAAGAGCACCTGGATGTTCCACAGCACTACTGGCAAAATATACTGTGGACAGATGAAACCAAGATTGAGTTGTTTGGGAAGAACACACAACACTATGTGTGGAGAAAAAAAGGCACAGCACACCAACATCAAAACCTCATCCCCACTGTAAAACATGGCGGAGGGAGCATCATGGTTTGGGGCTGCTTTGCTGCCTCAGGGCCTGGACGGATTGTTGTCATTAATGGGAAAATGAATTCCAGAGTTTATCAAGACATTTTGCAGGAAAACATACGACCATCTGTCCGCCATCTGAAGCTCTGCAGAGGATGGGTGATGCAACAGGACAATGACCCAAAGCATACAAGTAATTCAACAAAACAATGGCTGCAACAGCACAGAATACACCTTCTGGAGTGGCCCAGTCACAGTCCTGACCTCAACCCGATTGAAATGCTGTGGCATGACCTTAAGAGAGCGATTCACACCAGACATCCCAAGAATATTGCTACACTGAAACAGTTTTGTGAAGAGGAGTGGTCCAAAATGACTCCAGATCATTGTGCAGGTCTTATCTGCAACTACAGGAAACGTTTGGTTGAGGTTATTGCTGCCAAAGGAGGGTCAACCAGTTATTAAGTCCAAAGGTTCACATACTTTTTCCTCCCTGCACTGTGAATGTTTACATGTTATGTGCAATTAAACCATGGCAACATCTAATGTTTGTGTAGTATTATGTTCAGAAGACTGTGTTTTTCTATTGTTGTGACTTAGATGACGTTCAGAGCACATTTTATGCCCAATTCATGCAAAACTCCATGTAATCCCAAGGGGTTCACATACTTGTTCTTGCAACTGTATATATGTATTGCAATTTGCCATAGTTGCATTCATTATCCCCTGCAGACAAACAGCGTTCCGCTGTCGTGTCACTAGTTTCCCTCTTGTTTCCCCATCCTTGGTCCTGTCCATCAATCCCTGATGCTCTACAGAAGGCTCTCCCTCCTCCCTCCTACTTCTTTGCTCCTCCTTGCCTGATGAAAGAGTGCACTGGTCCCGCGCATGCTCAGAAACACGTTGCATCCCGATGACATCAGACACCCAACATGACTAGTTCCAGACATATTGGAGACCCAGCCAGGCTTCACCGTCCATGCTTTACTTGGTGCAGTGCCTCCTGCTGACCAACCAGGGTTCACTCCTCTCCGGAACAGCCTTTTACATCTGGCGACAGACGTAATGCACTACATCCCTATGAGCCTGTTTTTACTGTTCAAGATGTGAGTTGTTAAGCTTGCCTTCTTATTAAAATGTGTCACACAGTTTACACTTAAAGGCTCTGTGTCCTTTGTTTCTTCTACTGCAGAGTTCGCTTCATTCCATCGCAGCCTGCCCTAGTGCATACTGGATTGTCTTTGCCCATATTGGAACTTTTATCAACAGATACAGGGACTGCTGAATTATGCACCTGTCATTCTCTTCTTATGAAGAATGTTATGCTACCTGTAGCATCGTTCAGCATGACTGTTTTGATGGTGGGTCAGTGATGGTCTGGGGAGGCATATCCATGGAGGGACCCACAGACCTCTACAGGCTAGACAATAACACCCTGACTGCCATTAGGTATCGGGATGAAATCCTTGGACCCATTGTCAGACCCTACTTGCTGTGGGTTCTGGGTTCCTCCTGGTGCACAACAATGCCCGGCCTCATGTAGGGAGAGTATGCAGGCAGGTCCTGGAGGATGAAGGAACTTATACCATTGAATGATCCCCATGCTTGCATGACCAAAATCCAAAAGAACACCTCTGGGATATTATGTTTTGGTCCATCTGACGCCGCCAGGTTGCACCTCAGACTTTCCAGGAGCTCAGTGATGCCCTGGTCCAGATCTGCGAGGAAATACCCCAGGACACCATCCGTCGTCTGATTAGGAGCCTCCCCCGACGTTGTCAGGCATGCATATAAGCACGTGGGGACCATACAAACTACTGAGTAGCATTTTGAGTTTCTGCAGTGAAATGTCAGCAAAATGGACTAGCCTGCTGCATCATTTTTCACTTTGATTTTTGGGGTGTCTTTGAATTCAGTCCTCTGTAGGTTGCTGATTTTCATTTCCATCAAACGATGGGACATCCTTACGTTCCTCACACATTACCCCGTCCATATCAGTTTAGATATCCAGCATGAGATCTGATGTGTTTTCAAAGTGTTCCTTTCATTTTTTTGAGCAGTATATATTAACCTTACTTTCATGTAATGAGCTAAACAAATGTTCTATTAAAATTTTGGAAATTGTTCTTATTTATTATATTATAATTTATGATTTCGTGTTTCAAATTTTAACATACCCAGGATGTTTACTAGACTCTTGTTCGGAGAGATTTCAGTGAGTTATTCCTATAAATTACAGGCCTACAATAAAAAAAAGACATATTTCCATGCAAAAAAATGTACTGCTTTGAGCACAGAAATACTGACATAACCAGACCGCTAGGGAGGCTATGGGGCCATTCTGCACCAACCCAGGAGGAGAAGGCCTACATAGACAAAAGCCCTTAAAACATATGTAGCACTACCAGTGCAGGGGCCACTGGTAATTGCTGGTTCTTTTCAAATAGTACAACCACCGCAAGCACTCTGGCTCCAAAATCTCAGTCTAGGGGATTTCTATTTGAAATGTGTTGCTTGCAGAACTTTAAGGAGAAGGGTTAGGGCATGGGATACTCCAAAATGATGTACAGTAACAGAGGACACATTTCTCTAGGTTCCCACTCCAGGATTTTGCTGAGGACGGGAGCTGTCTCAGTCCATAGTTACCACTGGCACTTACGGTACATCCTAAAAGCGTGCAGTCACCAGAGATTGCAATTCAAGGTCAATACACTCAAGTCCCCGGGACAGCTACACACCTTCTAGCTTCCACCTGATATGATCCAGTGAGGGAGACAATCCTTCTCCAAATCCGTTATAGTGAAGTCCCACAGCCAGCACCTCAAAAAATCAGTCCAGGTCTGCAGTCCTGGCATCTCTGAGGCCTCAAGAACAGCTTCACAGTCCACACGCTACCTCAGAGGGGTAGCAGCCCCCCTCAGGCTTGGAACCCTTCCGAGAAGAGAGAGCAATCTCTCTAGAGTTTTAGACTATTTATTACCCCCTGGCTACCTTCTGCACACTCCTCTCCAGAGATTGGCTAGGACATGATTAATATTCAGGTTGATCATTTGAATCTCTATCCCTATGTTCTGGAAGCTCTTTCCAGAGGCAGGGGAAGCAATCAAACTCCTAGCCCATGAAATCCTGAGCAGACCAGAACAAACCATCACTGCTCCCTTTACTACAGGAGGAGCAAAAACCAAATTTTCCTAGCATCCTATGCTAGGAGGGTGCCACATACAGTATACCTTTTACATAGTTTCATAGCTGGTAAGGTTGAATGAACACACAGTCCATCCAGTACAATGTGTGTGTCTAACCATGTGTATGTTTTATACCTTCCAATTGCTGATGCTATAAAAAAGCCAGATCAGCTCCATGGACGGATCATGCATCTGCATGTGCTAACATAAACGTTTAGGCCCCTTTTCTCTTAAAATGAATAAAAAAGCAATTTTTTCATTTTTAAGTATTAACCTCCTTAACGGTATTCCCGAGTGTAGCTCGGGGTAAAATGTCAGTACCAAAAGCGGTAACCCCGAGCTACACTCGGGCTTACCATGCGACGTTGCTCAGGGAGTCCCTGCAGAGCTTACCTTGTCCTTCGCTCCCACGATGTGTCCCCTGCAGTGTCCCCGGCCATCTTCTCCGGCCAATGCCGGCATCCGGCTTCCGTGTTCCGGTCTCTGTGACGTTGGGACGTACTGGCGCAGGAACCGGCGGCAAATTTGAAATTTTTAAAAAATTTCATTTTTTTTAAAATGACTATTACATAGTAAAACATTGCTGTTTCAATGCATTTCACATACATTTTGTCCCTACTGCTTTGTCCGGCGCCCTGCCTGCATTTTGACTGTTCTTTCTGCCTGGAAACTTAGAAAAGTCCATGGCGTCCAAAAAGCGTCCCTTTAGGTCAAAAGCAGTTTTAGACCGGCTAGAGAACAGCGATAGTAAATCAGAACCACTTGCAGAATTGAGTGATAATGATTCGTGGGGGAAATTCCTCATCAGACACTGAAAACGATTCTGCGACTTTGCTCAGCGATGTGCGAATTTGCATCTGTATTTCAAATTTCAGTGTTTTTGGTTTGATTATATTATTGAATTAAATGTATTATTATTATTATATTATTATTTTTTATGATTATTTATTAAATTATAATTTATGATTTCGTGTTTCAAATTTTATCCTACCCGGGATGTTTACTAGACTCTTGTTGGGACAAATTTCAGTGAGTTATTCCTAAAAATTACAGGCCTACAATAAAAAAACAACATATTTCCATGCAAAAAAAATGGTACCGCTTTCAGCACAAAAAAATCGGAAATAATCAGACCGCCGAGGAGGTTAAAAAGTATTCAAAAGAATTATGTGAAAATTAAAAAAAAGTGATTCCATATAAGATGCATTCACATGGAACTGCTTCATAGACCTCCTAGATTGTAAGCTTGAAAAAGCAGGGCCCTCGATCCCCTCATGTTTTGCATTGTATTGGTATTGTTCTGTCACATGTTCTGTCCCCCTTTGTAATGTACAGCGCTGAGCGAACCATTGGAGCTTTATAAATACTGTATAATAATAATAATAGACCAATATATATTATGTCAAATAACTGTATTCCCTCAGTCGGGTAGCAGCTATATTTTTAGTTTTGCACTGTAATATTTTTTTTTTTGGATAAGACTGAAGGTGCTCTACACAATTCAGTTTTTTTCAGCAAGTTTTTTTCTAGCTGTTAGATATTTGCAACATTGTATAAGCATTCAGAATGTAATTCTTAAATGTAGGAATGAATAAATCAGAATTGCCAATCCAGTGCTTTTAGGAGTTTAGGACAAAAAGATCACGAGTTTTAAAATTCTCAGCAAATTGGACCATTCTCAATGCACATATTCAGGAGAATAACAAGAAATAGCAATTTGTTTATTCACTCATCACTGCTGAAGAGAGTTCACAGAGCACAGAGTACTGCTGCTCAGAAAACTTTTCGAGTACTCTTAAGTTGGGAAATGCAATTAGGTCTCATCCTATGAAATATGGTGCATAGCAGGATGTATTTTTTTCTTATAATTTACTTTTTATTGATTTTCAAAGAGCTTACAACAAATAAAGTTGCATAGAAATGCGAAATAACAATCACAAATCAAATGAAAAAAAACAAAAAAAAGATAGACTCTTCGATAAAAGGCAAATGGATACATACAATATCAGTGCATAACAAAGAATTAGTCAGTATTTTCAGACAATTGAGTGAACAAATTGGAAATGGCAAGATCCCACTGTTCACCAACTGCTTCAAAGATGGGGACAGAGCCAGCATGCATATCAGTAAGATACTCCATTCTTATAATTCCTGTTATAACCTTCACCAATTTTGATTGCGAAGGAGGTGTAGTAGATAGGCAATGCATAGGAATGGTTCTCCTAGCCGCTGTTAAAACATGAGAAGATAGCTTCTTGGAAAGTTTGGAGAAGCCTGGAAAAGGTAGGCCCAGTAAAAAGTAGATGGGCTCAAATGTAATAGGAGCCCGTAAAAGTAGCTGCAAAAGGTTAAATACCTCTCTCCAGAAAGATGCAATGCGTTGGCAGGTCCATAAAATGTGGAAAAGGGTGCCAGTTTCCTCATCACATTGCCAGCAGACAGGAGATGCACTTAGATTGCGATCATGGACAACCTCAGGGGTCTTATACCAAAACATCAATATTTTATAAATGTTTTCTTTATACACTACACATATAGAAGACCTAGAAGTGGCCTCCCAAATCCTGCTTCATTGATCCAATATCACGCTGAAGGATTCAGTGCCATTTGCGCATATAAATGTGTGTATCAATAGAAAGGGGACAGGCATCTTGAAGCAACTTAAAAGTAGAGGAAATTAGGCCCCATTGGTATGGACCCTGAATGCAGATGCGTTCGAAGAGAGTGGGGTTCTCTAGGGTCAGAGAAGGGGACTTGGAGAAGAAGAAGTGACGTGTCTGTAGGTAAACATAATACTGGTGAGGTGACATATGAGTAGCCTTTTGGATCTCAGAAAAGGGGCTAAACTATCTGGGAGACTAGGATTAAATATGACATTGGTCAGGGGGGAACACAAAGAAGACAGGACAAATCTATCCCTACACCGCCTCCATATAGACAACGTGAATTGCATAGATCCAAGCAGGAGGTGTTTGTGGGAGGTGATTTTAATGTTGGTCATAGACCAGAGTAGAGAACAAAGGTGCATTGGACGCAATTGCAGGCATTCAATTTCAGCCCATTTATTAGGGGGGCACTGGAAGGACCATGAGACAAGAGTACAGAGGTGAGTAGTCAAGTAATACAACACAAGGTCAGGGACCCCAGACCCCCCCTAGATCGAGGTGAGAGGAGAACAGTACAGGCAATTTGGTGATATTTATTATGCCAGATAAAGTGGAGGAAGGATTTCTGAAGGGAACGCAACTTGGACATGGGAATAGAAACAGGAAGCATCTCAAACTGGTACAATATGGTCATTTTTTAACACATTGATCCTGCCAAGGAAGGAGATGGCAAGGGTGTCCCAGGATTTTAAATATTGAGAAATAGCATGGAACGGGGGGGGGGGGGGGGATTAGCTTCATAAAGGGAATGGTAAGGGGAGGTAAGGTTGGTACTTAAATACCTTAAGGTGTGAGGGCACCATCGATATGGATAATTTGACTGAAGAGAAGATAAAATAGTAGGCGGTATGTGGAGCGGTAATGCTTCAGTCTTAGATGCGTTAGCCTTACAACCTGACAGGGCACCAAAAAGCTGTAGGGTACAATGCAAAACAGGTAGAGTAGTGTGGGGCTCCGTCAGTGTCAGCAATATATCACGAGCAGGGGCAGACTGACAACTCATGGGGCCCCCGGGCAATTGGGGATCATGGGGCCCCTGTGTCCTTGCCCAAACTCAAAAAAGCCTATGAAAAAGGTACCAGGGGCATCTCATGGGGCCTCCTACTGACCCCGGGCCCTCGGGCAGTGCCCGATTTTCCAAATGGTCAGTCCGCCCCTGATCACGAGTGAACAAAGACAGTTTAAAGTCACTAGTATGAGTGTGTATCCCATGGATATCCGGGTTGAATCTGATAGCTATGGCCAAGGGTTCCAAACAGAGAATAAACAACAAGGGGGAAAGTGAGCATCCCTGGCGTGTACCATTGGACATCTGAAATGAAGGGGATAAGAATGATGCTAATTTGACCTGGGAAGAGGGGGTGGAGTAAAGGGATTTCAAAGCAGCTACAAACGGACCACTAAACCCAAATCTCTCTAAGACTAAAAACATGTATGGCCAACTTAATCAGTCGAACACTTTTTTGGTGTTCAAGCGCAACAAGAGAGTAGGATTCGGGGACTTATTGACAAGGTCAATCAGGTCAATGGTCCTCCTGGTGTTATCTGCTACATGTCTAGCTGGGACAAAGCCCACCTGGTCTCTGTGTATAAGCTTGGAGATACTGTACATTTGGCCAGTCTATTAGCCAGTATTTTCATAAAAATCTTGTAGTCATAATTTAATAAGGCTATAGTGCGATAGTTTTCTGGGAGGGAATAGTCCTTATCCGGCTTGGGGATAACAGAAATATATGGGCGTGTAAAGTCATCGTGTGGGTGCGACCCCTTCAGGAGATCCTGGAACAAAGTCAGAAGATGGGGGGCTAAAATGCCTATAAAGGACTTGTAATATGAGTAAGGAGACTGTCCGGTCCTGGAGACTTGTGAGTAGGAAGGTGTTTAACAATGTCCAATAATTCTTCAATGGAAATGTTCGCGTTTAGAGCTGTAACATTGGAAGGTGACAAACATGGCAAATGTAAGTAAAAAAAAGCGTCAAAAAAATCCATCTGAACGGGAGGGTGAATATCAGGGGTTAGGCAATTATAAAGCTTCTCATAGTATTCCCCAAATATTGTAGCCATAACATGTGGGTCATATGTGGTGTTACCATCGGGCTGGAGTAGGTGGCCCGGTAATGAGGGGGATGTTTGAGATTTAAGTCTAGTCACGAGCATGCGATGTGGTTTATTGGAAAACTCAAAGGCGAGAGACTGATCAGTTTTATGCAGTTCAAGGGCCCTGATTTGGTCACGTATATGGGAAACTGTCTGCAGCTGAGGTATAGATGGGTTATCCAGAAGTCGTCATTCGGTTAAGGATAGTTGGCGTAAGAGAAATTGTCTAGCATAAACAGAGGCCTTCTTTAAACGAGCACCCATGGAACACTCACTCAGACCACCACAAATACTCGAGGCCAGGGATGCAGGCCTAGTAAAAAAGCAATCCAGCATGGAAGGCCTGGGATCCGGAGGAGGCAGCGTGGGTGGGTAGCTTCTAACGCCCAATTTTTCCCATAGATGTGCCTGTGGGTGCCCTGACCTGGGGGAGAGCACTCCAGGATCTGTGACTGCTGCAGGAGGGGTAGCGGGAGATCAGTAAAGGCTGAGGATCAGCGGAGCTCACCCTTCACGTGTCAGCCATCTTGGGATGCCACGCATGCGCCCCCAGTAGGATGTATTTTATGTTACATTTTATAACTCATGAGAAGAACTGGAATACTTTAAGACTGTTTTCCAAACACCTCACAAATGCTTACAGTGGAATGAGCATCAGATATATACATTATATTGCCAAAGTATTGGGCCAGCCCTCCACACTATTGGATTCAGTTGTTCCAATTACCTCCATGGACACAGGTGTATACAATCAAGCACCTAGGCATGCGATTGCTACACTGAAACAGTTTTGTGAAGAGGAGTGGTCCAAAATTACTCCAGATCATTGTGCAGGTCTGATCTGCAACTACAGGAAACGTTTGGTTGAGGTTATTGCTGCCAAGAGGAGGGTCAACCAGTTATTAAGTCCAAAGGTTCACATACTTTTTCCTCCCTGCACTGTGAATGTTTACACGTTATGTGCAATTAAACCATGGCAACATCTAATGTTTGTGTAGTATTATGTTCAGCAGACTGTGTTCTTCTATTGTTGTGACTTAGATGACGTTCAGAGCACATTTTATGCCCAATTCATGCAAAACTCCACGTAATCCCAAGGGGTTCACATACTTTTTCTTGCAACTGTATATAGATATATTCAATTTTATTTGGAATGTATATAATATATATTGTATTCAGTTTTTTTGTGGATTCAGCCACATTTGAATAATGTATATTGGTCCACTATACTAATTAAGTGTTGCAGACAGGTCCACTATACATCATGAGTGTTGTAAACTGATAAGCAATGAAGGGTGTAGCATGTGCTAAGGAAACCCTATAAAAGTGTGAAGTCTAATCAACTCAAGCAGAGCATCTGATGGGCAGAGCATGGGTGCTCCCATACAGCTGTATTCTCACTAATAAATATATGATTTGGAGCTCTCGATTGCAAGGTTGCTTATTTCAGGTTTAAAGCCGTGAAATTTCCTAAATAGTTGGTGGTATTAAAACAAATTGTAAGCAACTGGGAACAAAAGCAACTCAGCCACCCAGTGGTAGGCCACGTAAAATGACAGAGCGGGGTCAATGCACAGTGTCACAGTGTGCAGAACTCGCCAACTATAGGCAGAGTCAATAGATAAAGAGCTCCAAAGTTCATGTGGTCTTTAGATTAGCACAGCAACAGTGCATAGAGAGCTTCATGGAATGGGTTTCCATGGCCGAGCAGCTGCATCCAAGCCTGACATCACCAAGTGCAATAATAAGCGTTGGATTCAGTGGTGTAAAACATGCTGGACTGGAGCAGTGGAGACGTGTTCTCTGGAATGATGAATCACGCTTCTCTGTCTGGCATTCTGATGGGATTGGTGGTTGCAAGGAGAACAGTATTTGCCTGACTGCATTGTGCCAAGTGTAAAGTTTGGTGGAGGGGGGATTATTTTGTGGGGTTGTTTTTGCAGAGGTTGGACTTGGCCTCCTATTTCCAGTGAAGGGAACTCTTAAGGCATCAGCAAATCAAGACATTTCGGACAATTTCATGCTCCCAACTTTGTGGGAAGAGTTTGGGGATGGCCCCTTCCTGTTCCAACATGACTGCACACCAGTGCACAAAGCAAGGTCCATAAAGATATGGATGAGTGAGTTTGGGATGGAGGAACTTGACTGGCCTGCATAGAGTCCCAATCTCAACCAAATAGAACACCTTTGGAATTAATTAGAGCAGAGACTGCGAGCCGGGCCTTCTTGTCTGACATCAGTGCCTGACCTCACAAATGCGCTTCTGGAAGAATGGTCAACCTTCCCATAGACACCTCCTAAACCTTGTGGACGGCCTTCCCAGAAGAGTTGAAGCTGTTATAGTTACAAATGGTAGACCAACCTAATATTGAACCCTATGGACTAAGACTGGGATGCTATTGAAGTTCATGTACGTTTTTCTCTTCAGTCTTAGGTAGAGTGTGGAAGGATTCAAGCTAATATCTAGTTTTTACTGCTAACCTTAGCTAGACCAACTCAATACTGAACCCTACGGACTAAGTTCATGTGCATGTAAAGGCAGGGTTGCAATACTTTTGGCAAAATAGTGTACATTCACCAGCCATTTTATTAGGTACACTTGTTCAATTGCTTGGTAACACAAACTGCTAATCAGCCAATCACATGGCAGCAACTCAATGCATTTAGGCATCTAGATGAGGTGAAGACGACTTGCTGAAGTTCAAAAAAGCATCAGAATGGGAAGAAAGGGGATTTGAGTGACTTGGTTGTTGGTCCCAGACAGGTTGGCATGAGCAGGGGTGGACTGACCATTTGAAAACTTGGGCACTTCCCGAGGGCCCGGGGTCAGTAGGGGGCCCCATGAGATGCCCCTGGTACCTTTTTCATAGGCTTTTTTGAGTTTGGACAAGGACACAGGAGCCCCATGATCCCCTATTGCCCGGGGGCCCCATGAGTTGTCAGTCTGCTCCTGGTGTAAAAGCAATCACTGTAAAATAAAAAAAAAAAATCTTCATCACCCCCCACAAGTAGTACAGTGTCACTATGGTAAAAAAAAAACTCACATAAATAATAATATAAAAAAATAAACTAAAAATTTAAAAAAAATTTGAAAAATTATAAGTTTTGGTTATAACTAATTTGGGTTTTTTTTTTTACTAAAGAGATAACTGAATACATTTTGGCCAAGATATATTATTTAATAGTTATTTGAAAAATTTTATAAGAAAAACACTTTTTTTCAAAATTTTTGGACATTTTCATTTATATAGCAAAAAAACTAAAAATCCCAGTGATGAATAACTACCACCAAAATAAAGTTTTATCTGTCTCAAAAAAATGCTAAAGAATTCATATGGGTACAGTGTTGCATGACCGCGCAATTGTCCTTCAAAGTGTGATAGCACCGAAAGCTGAAAATTGGCCTGGGCAGGAAGGGGGAAAGTGTCAGGACTGGAAGTGGTTAAACTTTTATGCAAAAATGGGAATCAGACTCTAACCTAACTCTCTCTATAGATGAGTGGCAGAATGTACCCTGTGCTTTTTGTGAATGGTAAGGCGGTACCTGGGACACATGACAGATCCCAGAAGCCACAGGACCAATCACAAAGCGCAGGGCTTCTCGCTCATGCGCACTGGGCACCCGGCTTGCATGCCGAGCGCCCACACTACAGAAGCCGGGAAGACAGTGCGCGGCTGGGTAGAGGAACAGGTAAGATCAAAGAACAACTCCGCAAAAGTAAGAGTGGGTACCTGTCAAATTCAGGTACCAGCTCCCCTCCCCCTCCCCAAAGGTCAGCAGTCATCTCCTGTACTATGTCCGCAGTCTCTGGTCATCCCCTGCACTGTGTCCACAGTCTCTGGTCATCTTCTGTACTATGTCCGCAATCTCTGGTCATCCCTGTGCTGTCCACAGTCTCTGGTCATCTCCTGTACTATGTCCACAGTCTCTGGTCATCTCCTGTACTGTCCGCAGTCTCTGGTCATCTCCTGTACTGTGTCCGCAGTCTCTGGTCATCTCCTGTACTGTGTCCGCAGTCTCTGGTCATCTCCTGTACTATGTCCGCAGTCTCCGGTCATCTCCTGTACTGTCCGCAGTCTCTGGTCATCCCCTGTACTGTGTCCGCAGTCTCTGGTCATCTCCTGTACTATGTCCGCAGTCTCTGGTCATCTCATGTACTATGTCCGCAGTCTCTGGTCATCTCCTGTACTGTGTCCGCAGTCTCTGGTCATCTCCTGTACTGTGTCCGCAGTCTCTGGTCATCGCCTGTACTGTGTCCGCAGTCTCCGGTCATCTCCTGTACTGTCCGCAGTCTCTGGTCATCCCCTGCACTGTCCGCAGTCTCTGGTCATCTCCTGTACTGTCCACAGTCTCTGGTCATCTCCTGTACTGTCCACAGTCTCTGGTCATCTCCTGTACTGTCCACAGTCTCTGGTCATCTCCTGTACTGTCCACAGTCTCCGGTCATCTCCTGTACTGTGTCCGCAGTCTCTGGTCATCCCCTGCACTGTCCGCAGTCTCTGGTCATCTCCTGTACTGTGTCCGCAGTCTCTGGTCATCTCCTGTACTGTGTCCGCAGTCTCTGGTCATCTCATGTACTATGTCCGCAGTCTCTGGTCATCTCATGTACTGTGTCCGCAGTCTCTGGTCATCTCCTGTACTATGTCCGCAGTCTCTGGTCATCTCCTGTACTATATCCGCATTCTCCGGTCATCTCCTGTACTGTCCGCAGTCTCTGGTCATCCCCTGTGCTGTGTCTGCAGTCCATTAGTTCAGAATTTTTTTTTTCCTGTTTTCTGCCTCTAAAACCTAGGTGCGTCTTATGGAGCAAAAAATACGGTATATGAAGAATTTCTTCAGGAGTGCATGGGGCATTTAATTTTTGTTCTTGTGCAGTAGTAGGAATGGGAATATTTGCCAGCCAGGAAAGTGCAGAAGATGAAATAGGAGAGGTGGGACTAGCAAGTAGATCCAAATCGAATTTTTGAAATATTGTGAGAACTTCTTGTGGGTGTGTGACCAGTTGACCCAAAAGATTTCTTTATTTATATATGAGGGGGATTTAATGAATGATTGAGTTTCCGAGCAAACATAGTAGTATATGAATTACTTGATAAAAGGAATCTCAGCTTTGTAAGAAAGAAGTCTAATTCAGAGAGTTTCTACGAAATTAGGCTAGCGATGAGAGAGTCATGAGTGTTAAAATGAGTTTTATATATTTTATTTGGGTCTCATGTAAGATTTAATATTTTTTGCATATTTTTTTTGTTATGGTTGGCTGCTAATTTAATTACGTGGACCCTTATGAATGCTTTATGTGCTAGCCAGAGGATTGTAATCAGGGGCGGACTGATTATTTCGAAACTTGGGCACTGCCTGAGGGCCTTGGGTCAGTAGGGGGCCCCATGAGATGCCCCTGGTACCTTTTTCATAGGCTTTTTTGAGTTTGGGCAAGGACACAGGGGTCCCATGATCCCCTATTGCCCGGGGGCCCATGAGTTGTCAGTCCGCCCCTGATTGTAATGGTAACTTCTGGAGTGGAGTTTAATTGAAAATATTCCTCAATAGCCGAGGTGATTTCCTATCGGCAAATAGCATCAGTTTATAAAGATTTATTGAGTCTCCAGGAATAAAGAATCGGAGAGAGACCTTTCTCTATATTTGTAGTGAGTACAGTTATATGATGGTCTGACCATGGACAGAGATGAATAAAAACTTTGTGAATTTGACAGGATAACAGGAGTACAAAAAATATAACCAAGGCGTGCATACGTATCATGTGGGTGTGAATAAAATGTGTATTCCCGAGCGCCGATGTTCAAGGCTCTCCCAGAGTCAACTAGTTGAAGTGAGTTAAGTTGTGTACAGATGAATTTAGAGAAAGCTTTAGAATATTGTGCTTGCTCACTCCGGTCTAATTGAGGTTGTGAGACTAAAATAAAGTCTCCGCCTAGAAAAATATGAGAAGAGTTGTATCTTTGTATTATATAAAAAAAGTCAGAAAAATGGTGCATGAGTTTCATTGGGTGCGTATATATTGGCAATAGTTAATTCCCTACCTGCTAAATAACCTTTAATGATTATAAATCTACTATCAACATCCTTGTATACATGTTGGACTTCATGGAGTGGTGGAGAAAAATGGCGACTCCTTTCGTTTTAGTGGGAGAGAGTGTGTAAAAGAATTGATTATAGGCTTTATGGAAGAAAGTGAGGTGATTATCTTAGAAAAATGAGTTTCTTGGTGTAACGTACCTGGTGGTGGAGCCTGATGTGGAGAGAGGGCGTCCTCTTACCACTCTCGTTCGGGACCCCTGATAGGGTAGACAGGAGGTATCGAGCTGAGAGGGGTACGAGTGCCTGATGGATCTGCGGTGACAGATGGCAGGTGAAGACCTGGAAGACCATGATGCAGGTAACAGGTGAGCAGGTGCATGGATCTGGCAGAAATCTTCCTCAATGTGCCTTTATGTGCACCAACCAGTCTGTGCTCTGAATCAGCCACAAATCTCTTCATAGTGCGATGATCACGCTTACGTTTTCATGAAATATCTAATGTTTTCATACCTCGTCCAAGGCATCAAACTATTTCACTCTTTTCGGTAGCAGAGAGATCCTTTTTCTTCCCCATATTGATGGAAAATGGTGCTCTGCTTAATAATGTGGAACCCCCTCCTTTAGTAGTTTTTCCTTAAATTGGGCTCATCGGCCAATCTAATTATCACAGGTGTCCGAGATTGTTTTCAGTGATCAAAAGAGCCCTGACACACAATGCCATCCATGAGTTACACTGAAAAACAAAATATTTCATCTTTGTGACACTTAAATAGAATTTGCATAATAATTTGGAACAGGGTGTATACCATACGATCAGTATTGGTAAATCTGAAATTACCATCATTTGAGTGGTTCAACATTCACTGTGTACACCTGGGATCCATTTAGGATCAGTTCACTCATTTATAGATCCCTGGAGGATCAGGTCATATTTTTATATTTTTAGAGGCCATAAAATATATATATATATTTTATTACAGGGCACAGCAATCGCGGTGAAGGATAAACTTTGATTATGATCCAGTGAGGAAATCCACCACCTCTGCCAGATATAAACTCACCAGAAAGCTACAGGTAAGTAGCAAATATGCACATCACATCAAGGAGCCAAGAAACAGCCAGAAGATCTAACTTGAACTGCTGCTGCAAAATGAAGGTGGACCCTTTCTTTTCTCACCAATCCATTCAATGGCTCTGGTTGGATCTTGAAATTCAAAATCATGTAAATCCTTATACAGCCTAATAGACTCCACTAAGCGAGGAGTGTGAAGAGTGGATGATAACGGTAAACAGGACAAACACAGAGGGTGAATCTCCCTAATGGGAACGCAGAGAGCAATAGAAACTTACAGGGATTCTAATCCCTCTCCATTCTATCCAAAACTAAAAAAAAAGTTTTGCCTTTAGTTATATTTTAAGTCCATGCTTGCTAAGTAACGTATGAGTGTAAAACTTTATATATAGTAAAATAAAACAGAAGATTTACCATCATTTTTATCCTTTGACTCTTCTAGTTTCTTTGAGACAACTGAAGCTCTTGTGACAATTTTGTTGTTATCATGTGATGTTATAGGAATTTAACCACTTCCCGCCCGGCCCATGTATATAAATGGCCAGGCAAGAGCAGTGTAGGGTCAGGTGGCCGTTTATAAACGCCCTCCCCACTTCCCTGCCTATGCGCGCTCCCTAGAAGCGCGCGGCACCGCGATCCGGTCGAACACCGACTTCTGTACGGGACTTCTGTGTGAGGTCCCAATTCATGTGATCACTGATTGGCCAATCAGTGATCACATGAATAGTAATAAACAAGATGTCATTTCCTGACATCATTGCTTACCAGGGGCGGACTGACCATTTGGAAACTCGGGCACTGCCCGAGGGCCCGGGGTCAGTAAGGGGCCCCATGAGATGCCCCTGGTACCTTTCATAGGCTTTTTTGGGTGTGTTTGATTGTGGGCAAGGACACAGGGGCCCCATAATCCCCTATTGCCCGGGGGCCCCATAAGTTGTCAGTTCGCCCCTGTTGCTTACTACTTGTGAAATCTGTGATTGATCACAGAGAGCACATGGTACAGGGCTATTCACAACAGCCTTGTACCATGTGACAAGCTGTGACCAATCACAGCTCTTACAGTATTTCTCAATGGCTGCAAGAATGCAGCCAGAGAGAAGGAGAAATGATTGCTTTTACAGCCTTTATGGGTGTAAAAGCAATCAGTGTAAAAAAAATAAAAATAAATACATCTTCTTCACACTATGGTGACACTGTACTGCTAGGGTTACAGTATGCAAAAAAAACCAAAAAACATAAAAAATGATATAAAAATAGCTGAATGTAACCTGTATTTGTTACCATTCTGCTTTATTTTTCAATAAAATTGTTTTTGGAAAAAAAAAAATGTCAAAAACATTTATGAAAAATTATCATTTTTCGTTATAAACTAAATTGGGTTATTATTATTATTATTTTTTTTTTACTAAAAATATAGATGAATACATTTTGGCCAAGATTTACGAAGAAAGATTATTTATTTGCAAAATGTTATAAGAAAAACACTTTTTTTCAAAACGTTTGGGCTTTTTCATTTATATAGCAAAAAAATAAAAATCCCAGTGGTGAATAAATACCACCAAAATAAAGTTTTATATGTCTCAAAAAAATGCTAAAAAAATTTATATGGGTACAGTGTTGCATGACCGTGCAATTGTCATTCAAAGTGTTATAGCACTGAAAGCTGAAAATTGGCCTGGGCAGGAAGGGGGTGAAAGTGTCCGGACTGGAAGGGGGGGAAAGTGTCCGGACTGGAAGGGGGGGAAAGTGTCCGGACTGGAAGGGGGGGAAAGTGTCCGGACTGGAAGGGGGTGAAAGTGTCCGGACAGGAAGGGGGTGGAAGTGTCCAGACTAGAAGGGGGGGAAAGTGTCCGGACAGGAAGGGGGTGGAAGTGTCCGGACTGGAAGGGGGTGGAAGTGTCCGGACTGGAAGGGGGGGAAAGTGTCCGGACAGGAAGGGGGAGAAAGTGTCCGGACTGGAAGGGGGGTGAAAGTGTCCGGACTGGAAGAGGGGGAAAGTGTCCGGACTGGAAGGGGGGGAAAGTGTCCAGACTGGAAGGGAGTGAAAGTGTCTGGACTGGAAGGGGGTGAAAGTGTCCTGACTGAAAGGGGGTAGAAGTGTCCGGACTGGAAGGGGGGGAAAGTGTCCGGACTGGAAGGGGGGGAAAGTGTCCGGACTGGAAGGGGGTGAAAGTGTCCGGACTGGAAGGGGGTGAAAGTGTCCGGACAGGAAGGGGGGGGGAAGTGTCCCTAATGGAAGGGGGTGAAAGTGTCCGGACTGGAAGGGGGTGAAAGTGTCCGGACAGGAAGGGGGTGAAAGTGTCCGGACCGGAAGGGGGGGAAAGTGTCCGGACAGGAAGGGGGGGAAAGTGTCCGGGCTGGAAGGGGGGGAAAGTGTCCTGACAGGAAGGGTGGGAAAGTGTCCTGACAGGAAGGGGGGGAAAGTGTCCTGACAGGAAGGGGGGGAAAGTGTCCGGACAGGAAGGGGTAAAAGTGTCCGAACTGGAAGGGGGTAGAAGTGTCCGGACTGGAAGGGGGTAGAAGTGTCCGGACTGGAAGGGGGTGAAAGTGTCCGGACAGGAAGGGGGGGAAAGTGTCCGGACTGGAAGGGGGGGAAAGTGTCCGGACTGGAAGGGGGGGAAAGTGTCCAGACTGGAAGGGAGTGAAAGTATCCGGACTGAAAGGGGGGGAAGTGTCTGGACTGAAAGGGGGGGAAGTGTCCGGACTGGAAGGGGGTGAAAGTGTCCGGACTAGAAGGGGGTGGAAGTGTCCGGACTGGAAGGGGGTGAAAGTGTCCGGACTGGAAGGGGGTGAAAGTGTCCGGACTGGAAGGGGGTGAAAGTGTCCGGACTAGAAGGGGGTGGAAGTGTCCGGACTGGAAGGGGGTGAAAGTGTCCGGACTAGAAGGGGGTGAAAGTGTCCAGACTGGAAGGGGGGGAAAGTGTCCGGACTGGAAGGGGGTGGAAGTGTCCAGACTGGAAGGGGGTAAAAGTGTCCGGACTAGAAGGGGGTGGAATTGTCCGGACTGGAAGGGGGTAAAAGTGTCCAGACTGGAAGGGGGGAAAGTGTCCGGACTGGAAGGGGGGGAAAGCGTCCGGACAGGAAGGGGGGGAAAGTGTCTGGACTGGAAGGGGGGGAAAGTGTCCGGACTGGAAGGGAGTGAAAGTATCCGGACTGAAAGGGGGGAAAGTGTCCGGACTGGAAGGGGGTGAAAGTGTCCGGACTGGAAGGGGGTGAAAGTGTCCGGACTGGAAGGGGGTGGAAGTGTCCGGACTGGAAGGGGGTGAAAGTGTCCGGACTGGAAGGGGGTGAAAGTGTCCGGACTAGAAGGGGGTGAAAGTGTCCGGACTTGAAGGGGGTGAAAGTATCCGGACTGGAAGGGGTTGAAAGTGTCCGGACAGGAAGGGGGTGAAAGTGTCCGGACTGGAAGGGGGGGAAAGTGTCCGGACAGGAAGGGGGGGAAAGTGTCCGGACTGGAAGGGGGTGGAAGTGTCCAGACTGGAAGGGGGTAAAAGTGTCCGGACTAGAAGGGGGTGGAATTGTCCGGACTGGAAGGGGGTAAAAGTGTCCAGACTGGAAGGGGGGAAAGTGTCCGGACTGGAAGGGGGGGAAAGCGTCCGGACAGGAAGGGGGGGAAAGTGTCTGGACTGGAAGGGGGGGAAAGTGTCCGGACTGGAAGGGAGTGAAAGTATCCGGACTGAAAGGGGGGAAAGTGTCCGGACTGGAAGGGGGTGAAAGTGTCCGGACTGGAAGGGGGTGAAAGTGTCCGGACTGGAAGGGGGTGGAAGTGTCCGGACTGGAAGGGGGTGAAAGTGTCCGGACTGGAAGGGGGTGAAAGTGTCCGGACTAGAAGGGGGTGAAAGTGTCCGGACTTGAAGGGGGTGAAAGTATCCGGACTGGAAGGGGTTGAAAGTGTCCGGACAGGAAGGGGGTGAAAGTGTCCGGACTGGAAGGGGGGGAAAGTGTCCGGACAGGAAGGGGGGGAAAGTGTCCGGGCTGGAAGGGGGTGAAAGCGTCCGGACAGGAAGAGGGGGAAAGTGTCCTGACAGGAAGGGTGGGAAAGTGTCCTGACAGGAAGGGGAGGAAAGTGTCCTGACAGGAAGGGGGGAAAAGTGTCCGGACAGGAAGGGGTAAAAGTGTCCGAACTGGAAGGGGGTAGAAGTGTCCGGACTGGAAGGGGGGGAAAGTGTCCGGACAGGAAGGGGGGGAAAGTGTCCCTAATGGAAGGGGGTGAAAGTGCTCGGACTGGAAGGGGGTGAAAGTATCCGGACTGGAAGGGGGTGAAAGTGTCCGGACAGGAAGGGGGTGAAAGTGTCCGGACTGGAAGGGGGGGAAAGTGTCCGGACAGGAAGGGGGGGAAAGTGTCCGGGCTGGAAGGGGGTGAAAGCGTCCAGACAGGAAGAGGGGGAAAGTGTCCTGACAGGAAGGGTGGGAAAGTGTCCTGACAGGAAGGGGGGGAAAGTGTCCTGACAGGAAGGGGGGGAAAGTGTCCGGACAGGAAGGGGTAAAAGTGTCCGAACTGGAAGGGGGTAGAAGTGTCCGGACTGGAAGGGGGTGAAAGTGTCCGGACAGGAAGGGGGGGGGAAGTGTCCGGACTGGAAGGGGGGGAAAGTGTCCGGACTGAAAGGGAGTGAAAGTATCCGGACTGAAAGGTGGGGAAGTTTGCGGACAGGAAGGGGGTGAAAGTGTCCGGACTAGAAGGGGGTGGAAGTGTCCGGACTGGAAGGGGGTGAAAGTGTCCGGACTGGAAGGGGGTGAAAGTGTCCGGACTGGAAGGGGGTGAAAGTGTCCGGACTAGAAGGGGGTGGAAGTGTCCGGCCTGGAAGGGGGTGAAAGTGTCCGGACTAGAAGGGGGTGAAAGTGTCCGGACTGGAAGGGGGGGAAAGTGTCCGTGCAGGAAGGGGGTGAAAGTGTCCGGACTGGAAGGGGGTGGAAGTGTCCGGACTGGAAGGGGGTAAAAGTGTCCGGACTGGAAGGGGGTGGAATTGTCCGGACTGGAAGGGGGTGAAAGTGTCCGGACTGGAAGGGGGTGAAAGTGTCCGGACAGGAAGGGGGGGAAAGTGTCCCTAATGGAAGGGGGTGAAAGTGCCCGGACTGGAAGGGGGTGAAAGTATCCGGACTGGAAGGGGGTGAAAGTGTCCGGACAGGAAGGGGGTGAAAGTGTCCGGACCGGAAGGGGGGGAAAGTGTCCGGACAGGAAGGGGGGGAAAGTGTCCGGGCTGGAAGGGGGGGAAAGTGTCCTGACAGGAAGGGTGGGAAAGTGTCCTGACAGGAAGGGGGGGAAACTGTCCTGACAGGAAGGGGGGGAAAGTGTCCGGACAGGAAGGGGTAAAAGTGTCCGGACAGGAAGGGGGTAGAAGTGTCCGGACTGGAAGGGGGTGAAAGTGTCCGGACAGGAAGGGGGGAAAGTGTCCGGACTGGAAGGGGGGGAAAGTGTCCAGACTGGAAGGGAGTGAAAGTATCCGGACTGAAAGGGGGGGAAGTGTCCGGACTGGAAGGGGGTGAAAGTGTCCGGACTAGAAGGGGGTGAAAGTGTCCGGACTGGAAGGGGGGGAAAGTGTCCGGACAGGAAGGGGGGGAAAGTGTCCGGGCTGGAAGGGGGTGAAAGCGTCCGGACAGGAAGAGGGGGAAAGTGTCCGGACTGGAAGGGGGTAAAAGTGTCCGGACTGGAAGGGGGTGGAATTGTCCAGACTGGAAGGGGGTAAAAGTGTCCAGACTGGAAGGGGGGAAAGTGTCCGGACTGGAAGGGGGTGAAAGCGTCCGGACTGGAAGGGGGGGAAAGCGTCCGGACTGGAAGGGGTGAAAGTGTCCGGACTGGAAGGGGGTGGAAGTGTCCGGACTGGAAGGGGGTAAAAGTGTCCAGACTGGAAGGGGGGGAAAGTGTCCGGACTGGAAGGTGGTGAAAGTGTCTGGACAGGAAGGGGGGGAAAGTGTCCATAATGGAAGGGGGTGAAAGTGTCCATAATGGAAGGGGGTGAAAGTGTCCGGACTGAAAGGGGGTGAAAGTATCCGGACTGGAAGGGGTTGAAAGTGTCCAGACAGGAAGGGGGTGAAAGTGTCCGGACTGGAAGGGGGGGAAAGTGTCCGGACAGGAAGGGGGGGAAAGTGTCCGGGCTGGAAGGGGGTGAAAGCGTCCGGACAGGAAGAGGGGGAAAGCGTCCTGACAGGAAGGGTGGGAAAGCGTCCTGACAGGAAGGGGGGAAAAGTGTCCTGACAGGAAGGGGGGGAAAGTGTCCTGACAGGAAGGGGTGGAAAGTGTCCGGACAGGAAGGGGTAAAAGTGTCCGAACTGGAAGGGGGTGAAAGTGTCCGGACTGGAAGGGGGTAGAAGTGTCCGGACTGGAAGGGGGTGAAAGTGTCCGGACAGGAAGGGGGGGAAAGTGTCCGGACTGGAAGGGGGGGAAAGTGTCCGGACTGGAAGGGAGTGAAAGTATCCGAACTGAAAGGGGGGAAAGTGTCCGGACTGGAAGGGGGTTAAAGTGTCCGGACTAGAAGGGGGTGAAAGTGTCCGGACTAGAAGGGGGTGAAAGTGTCCGGACTAGAAGGGGGTGAAAGCGTCCGGACAGGAAGAGGGGGAAAGTGTCCTGACAGGAAGGGTGGGAAAGTGTCCTGACAGGAAGGGGGGGAAGTGTCCTGACAGGAAGGGGGAGAAAGTGTCCGAACTGGAAGGGGGTAGAAGTGTCCGGACTGGAAGGGGGGGAAAGTGTCCTGACAGGAAGGGGGGGAAAGTGTCCGGACTGGAAGGGGGGGAAAGTGTCCGGACTGGAAGGGGGGAAAGTGTCGGGACTGGAAGGGGGGGAAAGCGTCCGGACTGGAAGGGGGGGAAAGTGTCCGGACTGGAAGGGGGTGAAAGTGTCCGGACTGGAACGGGGTGGAAGTGTCCGGACTGGAAGGGGGTAAAATTGTCCGGACTGGAAGGGGGTGAAAGTGTCCGGACTGGAAGGGGGTGAAAGTGTCCGGACTGGAAGGGGGTGGAAGTGTCCGGACTGGAAGGGGGTAAAATTGTCCAGACTGGAAGGGGGGGAAAGTGTTCGGACTGGAAGGGGGGAAAGCATCCGGACTGGAAGGGGGGGAAAGTGTCCGGACTGGAAGGGGGGGAAAGTGTCCGGGCTGGAAGTGGTTAAGGTATCAGCTCACATACATGAATATTTACACATATTTCTCATCAATATGAATATGTTTAGTCTTGTATCCTTGATAAATGGGGAGTGGTGTTGTTCCTGAAACCTGTTTTCTGATTAATATGACTTTCTTACCAAGAATTTAAACTAAAATTTTGGACTCTCTCATCCATTTGTTCTTACCTTTTTGCATTTCTATGGTTTGTGCTACCCTTGGGTTCCCATTGAGGGAAGCCTTGCTGTATTTTTGCGATGCACCACCAGGTATTGAGCTTGTTTGCAGTTTTCCTTCATCTGACTCCATTTATAAACCTAAAAGTTATTATTATTATTATTACTCAGGATTTATATAGCGCTAACAGTTTGCACAGCACTTTACAACATGAGCGCATACAGTACAGTTACAATAAAATTCAATACCGGAGGAATCAGGGGACCCTGCTTGTTAGAATTTCCTTCAGAGCACTGTGCTGTTTCCCAAGACTCCCATGCGCATGCACGGGAGTGACATCATCACGGCTCAGTCAGTTAGATAGCTGGAGCTTGCGAACCCAGATGGAAGACCATGTGAAGATGGAAGCCTCTACAGCGGTGATAGTGCGCCACTGGAGGGCTTTGTTTGAAGGTAAGTTTTATATAATGTGCTAGTATGCAATGCATACTAGCACTTTATGCCTTTACTTTGCAGGGGACATATTTTTTTTTTACTACCTCTGTAGCCTCCCTGGCGCTATTCCCGAGTGTAGCTCGGGGTAAAGTTTCAGTACCAAAAGCGGTAACCCCGTGCTACACTCGGGCTTACCATGCGGCGTTGCTCCAGGATCTGTTCTTCTCTTACCTTGTCCTGCGCTCCCGCGATGTCCCCCCTGCAGTGTCCCCTGCAATGTCTTCCGGCGGATGCCGGCATCTGTCTTCCGGGTTCCATTCCCTGCAACGTCGGGACGTACGGGGGACTGAACGGCGGGAAATTTGAAAATTACAAAAAGTGACGTTCACTAAATACACTAAAATCACATAGTATAACATTCCTGTATCAAACCATTTCACATACATTTTGTCCCGAGTGCTTTGTCCGGCACCCTGCCTGCATTTTTACTGTTCTTTCTGCCTGGAAACTGAGAAACGTCCATGGCGTCCAAAAAGCATCCCTTTAGGTCAAAAGCGGTTTTAGACCGGCTAGAGAACAGCGATAGTAAATCAGAACCACTTGCAGAATTGAGTGATAATGATTCGTGGGGGAAATTCCTCATCAGACACTGAAAACGATTCTGCGACTTTGCTCAGCGATGTGCGAACTTGGCGCTATATTTCACATTTCAGTGTTTTTGGTTTGATTACATTATTGAATTAAATGTATTATTATATTATTATTTTTTATGATTATTTATTATATTATAATTTATGATTTCGTGTTTAAAATTTTATTATACCCGGGATGTTTACTAGACTCTTGTTCGGACAGATTTCAGTGAGTTATTCCTAAGAATTACAGGCTTGCAATAAAAAAATGACATATTTCCATGCAAAAAAATGTACCGCTTCGAGCACAGAAATACTGACATAATCAGACCGCTAGTGAGGTTAATGTCCAAGTGCCTAAATGTCCTAAATGCTCCTAATACATTTACATGCTTCAAACATTTTTTTCTGCCAAAACGCTGCTTCCAGGAGGAAAGGCGTTAAGGAGAGTTGGACCAATGCCCTGTGTGTATGAAGCTCTTGAGGCTAGGTTCACTTCTATGCAGGTTTTGGTTAATGCATTTTTCCGGTGCAATTTTTCATTCTTATATGTGTGTTTTTGATGCATTTTTAAAACTTTTCAGACATTTTGAATTTTTATGTGTGTTTTTGATGCATTTTTGACACTTTTTTTTCATACGTTTTGTGGATGTTTTTTTGGCTAATAGGAAAGTATGACAGTTCTGTTCATGAAGTGTGACTTTGATGTGACTTTGATGCCAGTTTACACTCTCTGGCACTCAAGTAGCATCAAAGTTGCATCAAATTAGTCCTGGAACCTTTCTGTGTCAAAAGATGCCCAACTGCCCACCCACCCATGTGACCCAGCTGCCCAACTGCCTGCCCGCCCACCCGCTCACCCACCTGAGAAGAAGAGAAAGAGAGAGACTTGCCATCACTCTCTTTCTGGAGCAGGTGCGGACTGACAACTCATGGGGCCCGCGGGCAATAGGGGATCATGGGGCCCCTGTGTCCTCGCCCACACTCAAACCACACTAAAAAAAGCCTATGAAAGGTACTAGGGGCATCTCATGAGGCCCCCTACTGACCCTGGGCCCTCGGGCAGTGCCCGAGGGCACAAATAGTCAGTCCGCCCCTGTCCTGGAGGCTGCTGGAACCTTTCTGTGTCCAAAAACGTCCAACTGCCCACCTGCCCATGTGACCCAGATTCCCAACTGCCTGCCAGCCCACCCGCTCGCCCACCTGAGAAGAAGAGAAAGAGAGAGACTTGCCATCACACTCTTTCTGGAGCAGGTGCGAACTGACAACTCATGGGGCCCGTGGGCAATAGGGGATCATGGGGCCCCTGTGTCCTCGCCCACACTCAAACCACACCCAAAAAAGCCTATGAAAGGTACTAGGGGCATCTCATGGGGACCCCTACTTACCCTGGGCCCTTGGGCAGTGCCCGAGGGCCCAAATAGTCAGTTCGCCCCTGTCCTGGAGGCTTCTGGAACCTTTCTGTGTCCAAAGACGCCCAACTGCCCACCCACCCATGTGACCCAGCTGCCCAACTGCCTGCCTGCCCACCCGCTCGCCCACCTGAGAAGAAAAGAAAGAGAGAGACTTGCCATCACACTCTTTCTGGAGCAGGTGCGGACTGACAACTCATGGGGCCCGCAGGCAATAGGGGATCATGGGGCCCCTGTGTCCTTGCCCACAATCAAACCACACCCAAAAAAGCCTATGAAAGGTACCAGGGGCATCTCATGGATCGTACGGATTCCTTTTATGACTCAGGAAATAACACTCACTATAAGATTCAGAGTCTCATAAACTGCTCCACAGTGAGAGTATTATATATCTTAACCTGTCCCTGTAAAAAGATGTATGTTGGTAAGACTAAAAGACAACTCAAAGTACGAATAGGTGAACATCTTAGAGATATTAGATCAAATGACCCTGACAGTAATCTTGCCCAACATTACGCCAAATATCATGGAGGTAAACTGGACGGTACAAAAGTAAAAGGTTTCTATGCACTGCACTTCCCACAAAGGAGAGGTGATTTTGACAGAGAACTGCTTAAAAAGGAGAAACATTGGATATATAAACTTGATACACTATACCCCAAGGGGTTAAATGTGGAATGTGATCTCCAAGTGTTTTTGGAAAAATAGGTTTATAGGACTATATACCTGTTTATCGCCATGCGGTGGGCAATTTACGGCATTTTTTTGTCTTTATAAAGGGTTGGACTTTAGATTAAATAACCCCAAAATAAACCTATATATATTGGGAATATTAACAAAAGTATGGATGATCTTATGGTATATAAAAAATGTAAAAGGATTGATTGTCTGGTTAATTGTCCCTTAGTACCTCCTCTCTTTGAATAATAACCACACCATAGGATGGATACCTGAGAATTGGGGTATTTTTGTTGTAATGACCCTTATGAGAACTCTCAGGTTATATTGCCATCTTGTGGTGTCTTTTGGTAATTGGTAATTTATATTGTCTCCCAAAAAACCTGATTCAATGAATAGAATTGTTGATTCTCTGATTTATATCGCCATCTTCTGGTTAAGATGTGATAAAAGTTTTAATTGATTGGTATATTTAATTCATGATCTTTTGATCAATATATGCATTGTTAAAATTGCTAAGCCTCTCCCCTCTCTGGTGTCTCCAGCCGTCTGTCTTTTTAATTATATTCAACAAAGACCAGCAGCTGTGCTAAGTATTTAGCCCCCTTTTTTCTTCCATTAGGAACAATTGCAGGTTAGCTTTTTTGCATAAATGGGTGGGTCTTTACCCACTATAAATAGGAAATTGAAATGCAGTTGTTTCATTGGTCCTGACGAAGCTGAGTGAGATACGCCCATCGGCGAAACGCGTTGACGTCATACGTCAGATACGTCACTTCCGGTCATGCGCATTAGGTGGAACGCACGCTGACCCATAAGGAGGAAGCCATCTTCACATGCCATGAGGCAAGTGTGAGCAGCACAAGCGCCAAGAAGGGGCTGGAACCCGCGGTATATCGGCGGATGTTAGCGGTGGTTCCTTGGCCTCTGTGGCCGTATATGGCAGTACCCATGAAGGACATCTCTTTCATTCCTAATACCCACAGCACAGGTGGTAAGTGGACTGTTACAGGACATTAGATATATGGTCCTCTGTGATCTATATGACCTATATATCTTATTGAGTGTAAACTCTGTCAGTGACTTCCCACATATTATTTGTCTCACTACAGGATGGGGACATCATGGTGCTTTGTATAGGATACAGGATATACCACATACATTTCAACAGGCAGAAGATCTTTTGGGA
Source organism: Staurois parvus (assembly GCF_062004578.1). NCBI lineage: Eukaryota > Metazoa > Chordata > Amphibia > Anura > Ranidae > Staurois > Staurois parvus. Next base: position 1,535,670 of record NW_028318980.1, read on the forward strand.
TGTGTCCTGTTTTTCCTACGAAAGGTGGAGTGTAGTCCACATATAGTGGTGAAGATACCATTTCAAGCAGAGTGCTGCTTTTTGCATCTTTTCTTCCACCCTGGGAATAAATGGGGCATATGTTCATTCAAGAGCTTTAGGATACAGCTGTTTATATTACAGATGAATGGGCCCCAACCACTTGTGCCGGCACAGGAATGTATTGCATCACATATTTGACATTCATGTCTCCCTCCATACAGGCCTGAGGCTTGTTGTTCTCTTTTTGACGCATATTGTGCTTGCTGCATTGCATACATGTGATACTTATATCCATAGTACAATTTTTGGATTCCCTGATTGGGATTCACCATAATGGTATTGTTCTATTTATAATATTCAATATTATGGTATGCCTATGGTATAATTTTTGGATACACCTCTTTTGGGAAGTGTTCACCTATGTGTCTGTGCTACAGGGACAATAGACTCTTGTAGTCATTTTTTCTGTTGCACATGCATTTAGACCGGTCTTGGTGTCATTTTATATGGTTTTAGGTCTGTGTGTATTGTCTCATACTGAGGTGATGGTAAACCAGGGCGAACGCCCATATGTCATATTTATATATGTGTAATAAAGCATAATTTTTGGAAATTTTTCTGAGTGTCACATTCTGTTCATAATGTAGCCGCTTTTTCTGTGAATTTCTTTTCACAAATCCCCTTTTTTTGAATGCATCTCATGGGGCCCCCTACTGACCCTGGGCCCTCGGGCAGTGCCCGAGTGCCCAAATAGTCAGTCCGCCCCTGTCCTGGAGGCTTCTGGAACCTTTCTGTGTCCAAAGATGCCCAACTGCCCACCCACCCATGTGACCCAGCTGCCCAACTGCCTGCCCGCCCACCCGCTCGCCCACCTGAGAAGAAGAGAGAGACTTGCCATCACACTCTTTCTGGAGCAGGTGCGGACTGACAACTCATGGGGCCCGCAGGCAATAGGGGATCATGGGGCCCCTGTGTCCTCGCCCACAATCAAACCACACCCAAAAAAGCCTATGAAAGGTACCAGGGGCATCTCATGGGGCCCCCTACTGACCCTGGGCCCTCGGGCAGTGCCCGAGTGCCCAAATAGTCAGTCCGCCCCTGTCCTGGAGGCTGCTTTTTCACCCAGCCTTGGTGACCCTCTGACATCTCCTTGGTGCAATCACCACACAGGACCCAGTGAAGGACAACCAGCATCCCTTCTTCTAGGTGGAGGCATCACCCCCTGAAAAATGGCGCGAAAGGCAAATGCTTTGTTTGCGTCATAGCAATATGCCCCTGCTTGCACCTGATTGGATGATGGAACCCAGCAGAGCTTTACCTCATTCACTAAGCTTTGCAGAAAATTCCCTTGCAAAGTGCAACTTCTCTTACAAAGCGAACAGCCTATTTGCCTTTAGTAAATCAACCCCATTGGCTTCACGTAAAAAAAACGACACAAAGTTGGGGTTTCTGCTCATGGTTGTTCGTTTTTGGCACTGCATCCAAAAAAATGGCAACACTCACTGGGGATTCCGCATTACATTGCAACGCAAATGCGGACAGCGACAGGCACAGTGGAAATATGTTCTGCTATCTAAATCTGGACCACATTAATAATTTTCTATTATGTAAGGATTAGAGTATTTCCCCAGTTTCCCAGATAATGAGCCTGTGTATGATGTATATTTTAACTAACTTGCATGAGCTTGGCTTGTTTTATGATAAATCCATATTAATTACAATATCAATACTGTAATGAAGTTGAACTATGGGAATATGCGGTAATCACGGTGAAATTAATAACACTGGCTATGGCGGCCTGGGAGGGGGAATAGAAATAAACGGCTTGTGTGCAATCCTTGATAAAAATGCAGAAGCGCTTGGATAGACACACATTATTTCACATGTTGTTCCATGTGTAAATGGGCAAGAAAAATTGACTGTCGTTGATGCAAATTGATAGCAACGCAACGGACTGAATTACAGTTCTTAATGGAACTAATACCGGCATCATCATCAGCAGATCGAATATCAGAAAATACATATTTTGAGCTATTATTTTAATATTTATGTTAGTCATGTGGATATTACAGTGTTACATGCTTGATTTAACATATTTGTGTTGTTGTATTACATATATAGATATTATGATAGTCCCTCTCATTGCTATATGGGTAAGGCCTACCATACATGTTACCAGGGATTTTTTTCCCAGAAAAAAGGTGCAGGTACTCTCCTATTCTGAGTCACTCCTTGTCTCCACCCCCGTACCCACCTCTGAGCACCATCATTTGGTTCCACCCCCGTACCCACCTCTGAGCACCATCATTTGGTTCCACCCCCTACCCACCTCTGAGCACCATCATTTGGTTCCACCCCTGTACCCACCTCTGAGCACCATCATTTGGTTCCACCCCTTACCCACCTCTGAGCGCCATCATTTGGTTCCACCCCCTACCCACCTCTGAGCACCATCACTTGGTTCCACCCCTTACCCACCTCTGAGCACCATCATTTGGTTCCACCCCCGTACCCACCTCTGAGCACCATCATTTGGTTCCACCCCCTACCCACCTCTGAGCACCCTCATTTGGTTCCACCCCTGTACCCACCTCTGAGGACCATCATTTGTTTCCACCCCCTACCCACCTCTGAGCACCATCATTTGGTTCCACCCCCTACCCACCTCTGAGCACCATAATTTGGTTCCACCCCTTACCCACCTCTGAGCACCATCATTTGCTTCCACCCCTGTACCCACCTCTGAGCACCATCATTTGGTTCCACCCCTTACCCACCTCTGAGCGCCATCATTTGGTTCCACCCCCTACCCACCTCTGAGCACCATCACTTGGTTCCACCCCCGTACCCACCTCTGAGCACCATCATTTGGTTCCACCCCCGTACCCACCTCTGAGCACCATCATTTGGTTCCACCCCCTACCCACCTCTGAGCACCCTCATTTGGTTCCACCCCTGTACCCACCTCTGAGGACCATCATTTGTTTCCACCCCCTACCCACCTCTGAGCACCATCATTTGGTTCCACCCCCTACCCACCTCTGAGCACCATAATTTGGTTCCACCCCTTACCCACCTCTGAGCACCATAATTTGGTTCCACCCCTTACCCACCTCTGAGCACCATCATTTGGTTCCACCCCTGTACCCACCTCTGAGCACCATCATTTGGTTCCACCCCCGTACCCACCTCTGAGCACCATCATTTGGTTCCACCCCCTACCCACCTCTGAGCACCATCATTTGGTTCCACCCCTGTACCCACCTCTGAGCACCATCATTTGGTTCCACTCCTTACCCACCTCTGAGCGCCATCATTTGGTTCCACCCCCTACCCACCTCTGAGCACCATCACTTGGTTCCACCCCCTACCCACCTCTGAGCACCATCATTTGGTTCCTCCCTCATCCCACCTCTGAGCACCATCATTTGGTTCCACCCCCTACCCACCTCTGAGCACCATCATTTGGTTCCACCCCTGTACCCACCTCTGAGCACCATCATTTGGTTCCACCCCTGTACCCACCTCTGAGCACCATCATTTGGTTCCACCCCCTACCCACCTCTGAGCACCATAATTTGGTTCCACCCCTTACCCACCTCTGTGCACCATCATTTGGTTCCACCTCTTACCCACCTCTGAGCACCATCATTTGGTTCCACCCCCGTACCCACCTCTGAGCACCATAATTTGGTTCCACCCCCTACCCAACTCTCAGCATCATCATTTGGTTGCACCCCATACCCACCTCTGAGCACCATCATTTGGTTCCACCCCCTTACCCACCTCTGAGCACCATCATTTGGTTCCACCCCCGTACCCACCTCTGAGCACCATCATTTGGTTCCACCCCCGTACCCACCTCTGAGCACCATCATTTGGTTCCACCCCCGTACCCACCTCTGAGCACCATCATTTGGTTCCCCCCGTGCCCACCTCTGAGCACCATCATTTGGTCCCACCCCCTACCCACCTCTGAGCACCATCATTTGGTTCCACCCCTTACCCACCTCTGAGCACCATCATTTGGTCCCACCCCCTACCCACCTCTGAGCACCATCATTTGGTTCCACCCCCTACCCACCTCTGAGCACCATCATTTGGTTCCTCCCTCATCCCAACTCTGAGCACCATCATTTGGTTCCACCCCGTACCCACCTCTGAACACCATCATTTGGCTCCACCCCCTACCCAACTCTGAGCACCATCATTTGGTTCCACCCCGTACCAATAGCCTCCCATCAACAATAGGTCCCCCCTAGCAACAAAAGATCCCCCAGAAGCAATACCCCCACTGCAACAATAGACCCCCTGCAAAAAAAACCAACAACAATAGATCTCACAGCAACAATAGAGCCCCACCAGGAACAATACAGTAGATCTCCAAGCAGCTATCAACAATAGCCCTCCCAGCAACAATATAAACCCCCTCAGAAACAATAGATCACCTCAACAATAGCATCCCATCAACAATAGGTCCTCCTAGCAACACAAGATCCCCCAGAAACAATAGACACCCCATCAGCAACATTAGATCCCCCAGAAATAATACACCCACAGGAACAATAGACCCCCTGCAACAAAAAAACCAACAACAATAGAACTCACAGCAACAATAGAGCCCCATCAGGAACAATACTGTAGATCTCCTAGCAGCTAGCAATATTAGACCCTTCCCTCAACAGTAGATCCCTCTCAGTAGCAATTGACTCCTAAAAACATAAGACCCCCCCCAGTAACAATATATCCCCACCAGCAAAAATAAACTCACCTGCAACAACAGATCCCCCCCAGTGACAATAGATTTCTCAATAGCCAGCATCAATAGACCCTTCAGCACCCCATTTAGTGGTAGAGATGCTGGAACTGGGTCCCCCCGTGTTCCCACTGAAAAAATCCCTGCATGTTACTATCTATCTATCTAATCTCTATACAATTTAGATTTACTGATACAATGTACCATGAGGAATGAGATGAGAGAACATACCCTGGTTTGGATTGGAGCAGGTTCACCAAATATAGCCAAAATCTGGGTGCCAAATCTGAACCCCATTGATGTCAATGGAAGGCAAATGTTAACAAAACAGTAGTGTCCCTTTTCTAGGCTAATAGGCAAGGGATTGTCTACTAATCGGCAAAGGGGTTGGCACTGCCCTGAAAAATATGTATCAAAGCAAAAAATAGATTTTTTAAAAAATTGTGTTTGGCGGGGAGCAGCGATTTTTGTAATGCTTAAACTGAAAGATTAAAAAATGCAAAATTGCTTTTACCAGCTTTTTGCCTGCCCACAGTACATCTGTTAAGGGTGGGCAGAAGCTACAGGCTAGGAGATGTACGTATGCCCCATGGGGCACCCAGCTTCATGACCTAGTGACCATGGCGGATCACAGTGCTCGGTACCTGGCAACTGTGAGTGATGGGGGTATGACCAATCATAGAGATCATGGGAAATTAGGTAAGTAAATAGAAAAAAAATTTAAAAAATGTTAATACAAGAAACAAAGTTTAAAAAATGGAATAAAAAATTATTTATGTATTCATTTACATCCTGATCACTGCCACACCAGTCATAGGATGCTGCTCTATTGTACTGGTGACTGTATGTAAACAAAACTGTGGAAAAAAAAAAAAAAATTGCAATACATTTCTTTATTTAAAAAAAAGGTACAAAAAAATTACAACTTCAAAAAAATCACCATGCCTCTTACTAAAACATTGAACTGTCTATGTCAGGAATGGACTTACCACTGGTGGTGCTGTGGCTCACTTGCTCTGTGGGATGTAGTACCAGCTCCTACCAGAGGGTGCTTTCAGCAGCCAGGGTCTCACTCCTGCAATCAAGCCATCACCTGAGGCTGATTGCAGGAGGTCTATTTAAGCAGGACCAGACCTGCAATCAGTGCCTTGGTGTTTGTTTCCCATGAGCCCCTGTACCTGGTATCCTGTGAATCTTCTGTTGCTGACCTCTGCATTGTTCCTGACCCTGCTGGCTGTCTCCTGTTTAACCCCTGGCTTGCCTGACTATCCTTCTGCCTGCTCCTCTGTACCGCGCTGCCCGTGAGTTACTGAACCCGGCTTGTGACCCTGACCATTCTCTGCCTGCTCCTCCGGTACCTTGCTGCCCGCACGTTGCTGACCTGGCCTGCTTGACTACGCCTTACGCTACCCAGACGATCCATCCATCCATCTCGCACGGATCTGTCCCTGTTACCAGGTCTGCCAGCCTCTTCAAGTCAGGCTCCTTTCCCCGCACACCTCTGACAACGCTCTCTACCATTGCCGAACGTACTCAGGGGTTGCGACCTGGTCTCAGTATTCTCCAAGTCCATCCCCACCATCAGGGGCCCTGGTGAATAAGCAGATTGGGACTTAGACCCTGCGCCCTGAGGAACCCCGTGCTGTGGGCTGCTAGAGATGCCGCCAGGTGGTGCTTAACAGTACCAAACGGCCTGCCTGACCATTCCACCTCTCCAGCCCTGACTACACCTGTGTTCCCACACATTTCTGGTCATACCCGGATCCCTGACAGTCTACTTTCCAAAAAGGGGTCATTTGGGGGTATTTGTACTGTCCTGGCATCAGGACTGATACATTTTTAAATATAAAGTATATAATATAGTTTCTGGACTCTATGACTTTCACACAGACTAAATAATATACACTGGTTTGGGTTATTTTTACCAAAGAAATGTAGCAGACTACATTTTGACCTAAATTTATGAAGAAAGATTATTTGTTTGCAGAATTTCATAACCGAACACTTGCTGCCATTTTTCTGAACCCCCAGTTCCTATGTTTTCATGCATAGTTATTATTATTATTATTATTATTACCTGATACCCAAATACCACCCAACCCGTAATCTTTGCTCCTCACAAGACCTCCTACTTTCTAGCTCCCTGGTCTCCACCTCCCACGCCCGACTGCAGGACTTCTCCAGGACTTCCCCCGTCCTATGGAACTCACTACCCCAATCCATCAGACTGTCACCTACCCTCCTCACCTTTAGGCTCACTCTGAAAACCCATCTCTTCAGGGAAGCCTACCCCACCCTCACCTAACTGCCGATCTCCTCCACTCCTCCTACCACTCCATCCCCCACAGCCACTTCCTCCTGTGCCACTATCCCCTCCCTCCTAGATTGTAAGCTCGAAAGAGCAGGGCCCTTGAACCCCTCGTGTATTGTTTTGTTACTGTGTTGTCTCATGTACTGTCCCCCACTATAATGTACAGCGCTGAGCAAACCTTTTGGCGCTATATTAATACTGTATAATAGTAATAATAATATTATACAGGACTTATATAACACCGACAGTTTGCTCAGCGCTTTACATTATGGAGGGAGACAATACAGTAACAATACAGTTCAATACAAGAGGGATTCGAGGGCCCTGCTCCTTGGAGCTTACAATCTAGGAGGGAGGGGTTAGTGGTACAAGAGGTAATTAGCTGCGGGGGAAGAAGTGATAGGAAGAGTAGAGGATTCCAGTATTAGCTGGGGTCAGGGTAGGCTTCCCTGAAGAGATGGGTTTTCAGAGTGCACCTAAAAGTGAGCAGAGTAGGCGATAGCCTGATAGATTGGGGTAGAGAGTTCCAGAGAATGGGTGAAGCCCTTGAGAAATGCTGGAGACGAGCATGGGAGGAGGAGACAAGGGAGCTAGAGAGTAGGAGGTCATGCAAGAAGCGGAGAGTACGGTTTGGGTGATATTTGGAGACAAGGTCGGTGATGTAGTTTGGGGCGGAGTTATGAACGGCTTTGAACGTCAGTGTTAGTGTTTTGAATTTTATCCGTTGGGCAATTGGGAGCCAATGGAGGGATTGGCAGAGAGGGGTGGCAGATACAGAACGGTTAGTAAGGTGGAAGAGTCTGGCAGCTGCGTTCATGATGGACTGGAGTGGGGATAGCCTGCGATGAGGTAGGCCAATGAGGAGGGAGTTACAGTAGTCAAGGCGAGATATAATAAGGGAGTGAATAAGTTGCTTAGTGATTTCCGGGGTTAGGAACGGTCGTATCTTGGAGATGTTGCGGAGGTGAAGTCTACATGAGTTTGTCAGCGATTGGACCTGGGGCTGAAAGGGCAGATTGGAGTCTAGGGTTGCACCTAGTACCCTGGCGTGAGGGGTGGGACTGATGGTAGTGTTGTTGATCTTGATGGAGAAGTCGGGGGGGGCACGGGCTGGGGGGAATACTAGGAGCTCTGTTTTGGAAAGGTTGAGTTTGAGGAAGTGGAGTGACATCCAGTCCGATATGTCACTTAGTAGGCTGGTGATGCTATTGGAGACTGAGGGGGTGAGGTGAGGGGTAGAGAGATAGATTTGTGTCTCTAGTTGAGTGGCTTAGCCTTGTTTCCATGTCCCATGCATAAAAACACAGGAACTGGGTTGAAGAAAAATGGCAGGAGGTTCTCTGGAGTGATAAGTCAAAATCTGAAATATTTGGCTGTAGCAGGAGGCAGTTTGCTCACAAAGGCCTGCAGAGCGGTAAAATATTAAAAGTCTGTGAGCAACAGTGAAGCATGGTGGAGGTTCCTTGAAAGGTTGGGGCTGCATTTCTGCAACTAGAGTTGGAGATTTGGTCAGGATCAATGGTGTCCTCAATGCTGAGAAATACAGGCAGATGCCATACCATCAGGAAGGCATGTGATTGGCCCCAAATTTATTCTGCAACAGGACAATGAGTCCGAACAGCCAATGTCATTAAGAACTATCCTCAGCGTAAAGAAGAACAAGTCCTGGAAGTAATGGTTTGGCCCCCACAGAACCCTGATCTCAACACTGTGGAGTCTGTCTGGGATTACATGAAGAGACAGAAGGATTTGAGGCAGCCTACATGCACAGGAGATCTGGGGTTAGATCTTGAAGATGTTTGGAACAACCTACCTGCCGAGTTCCTTCAAAAACTGTGTACAAGGTACCTAAAAGAATTGATGCTGTTTTGAAGATAAAGGTTGTACACGTCAAATATTGACTTGATTTGGATTGTTCTGCTGTTTATTTACTTTCCATTTTGGTAATTGATTAAAATAAACTATGAAGACTTCTATTTCTGAAAGCATTCTTCGTCTACAGCATTTTATCACACCTGCCTAAGACTTCTGCACAGTATGTAGATCATTAAAATGCCACATGTTGGTAGGGTAACACTTGTTTTAGTGTAACTCTCCTTTTTCATTGCAGATAAATAATGGATTCCAAGCAGAAGTAACGCGCTATCAACGAGTTTATGATGAAGGAAAGATGTAGATATTTAAAAGACCAATCAAGTGAGCTGCTATGTTTGAATGAAAGTGAAAATACCACTCTACTTTACCCTGGGAATGTTCTATAAACATCAAATAAAGCCGCTGTGCACATATGCAAATCTCATACAATTCAACAAAATCACAAAATACTGTACAGTGGTATTAAGTGCAATATTAACCCCTCAAGCATAATCCAATACAAAACATGAGAGTGATAAAATGTAACATAAAGTCGTGGGAAGGGACGGGACCTTTGAACGACGTTGCCACATTCGGAAATGATAGTGGTGAGAGTGGTATTGCATAGGACCCTGCATCTTATATACACGCTGTATATCTAGCTGCGATTGGACACCCGGCAAATTAAAGGGACACTTTGAAAACACATCAGATCTCAATGGGGAAAAATATCATGCTGGATATCTATACTGGTATGGACTGGGTAATGTGTTAGGAACGTAAGGATGCCCCATTGTTTGATTGAAAAAAAATTATCAACTTACAGGGGACTGAATTCAGCGACACCCCGAAAATCAAAGTGAAAAAATGATGCAGCAGGCTACTCAAAATGGTACTCAGTAGTGTGTTTGGCCCCCACATGCTTGTATGCATTCCTGACAATGTTGGGGCATGCTCCTAATGAGACAACGGATGGTGTCCTGGGGTATTTCCTCCCAGATGATGACCAGGGCATCACTGAGCTCCTGGACAGTCTGAAGTCCCAGATGGACCAAAACATGATATCCCAGAGGTGTTCTATTGGATTTAGGTCAGGCGAGCATAGGGGCCATTCAATGGTATCAATTCCTTCATCCCCCAGGAACTGCCTGCATGCTCTTGCCACATGAGGTTGGGCATTGTCATGCACCAGGAGGAACCCAGGGCCCACTGCACCAACGTAGGGTCTGACGATGGGTCCAAGGATTTCATCCAGGATACCTAGTGGCAGTCAGGGTGCCATAGTCTCTCCAGACCTTCACTGACCTAATGTCAAAACAGTCACGCTAAATGATGTTACAGGCAGCATAATGTTCTCCATGACTTCTCCAGACCCTTTCACGTCTGTCACATGTGCTCAGGGTGAACCTGCTCTCGTCTCTGAAAAGCACAGGGCGCCAGTCGCTGACCTACCAATTCTTGTGTGCAATGGCAAATGCTAATCGAGCTCTATGGTGCCAAGCAGTGAGCACAGGGCCGACTAGAGGATGTCGGGCCCTCAGGCCACCCACATGAAATCTGTTTCTGATTATTTGGTCAGAGACATTCACACAAGTGGCTTACTGGAGGTCATTTTTAGGTCTGTGGCAGTGCTCATCATGTTCCTCCTTGCACAAAGGAGCAGATACCAGTCCTGCTGATGAGATAAGGACCTTTTCAGCTCTCCTAGAGTAACTGCCAGTCTCCTGTAATCTCCTCCATGCTCTTGAGACTATGCTTGGAGACACAGAAAACCTTCTGGCTATGGCATGTATTGATGTGCTATTTGGAGTAGTTGGACTGCCTGCGCAACCTCAGTAGGGTCCAGGTATGGCCTCATGCTACCAGTAGTGACACTGATCTAGCCAAATGTAAAACTAGTGAAAAACAGTCAAAAAAGATGAGTAGGGAAACAAAAGTCAGTGGCCTCCACCTGTAAAACCATTCCTGTTTAGGGGGTCGTCTCATTGTTGCCCATCTAGTGCACTTGTTGTTCATTTCATTAACACCAAAGCAGCTGAAACTGATTAACAACCCCCTCTGCTACTTCACTGACCAGATCAATATCTCAGGAGTTTCGTTGACTTGATGCTAGACTCTAAAAGTGTTCCTTTAATTTTTTAGAGCAGTGTATTTTATCACTCTCATGTTTTGTATTGGATTATGCTTGAGGGGTTGATATTGCACTTAATAGCACTGTACAGTATTTTGTGATTTTGTTGAATTGTATGAGATTTGCATATGTGCACAGTGGCTTTATTTGATGTTTATAGAACATTCCCAGGGTAAAGTAGAGTGGTATTTTCACTTTCATTCAAACATAGCAGCTCACATGATTGGTCTTTTATGATTTTTGTGATTTTTGAAGGAGAGATGTAGGCTGTCCAACATCCACAGAAAGCTACACAATGTGTACAGAGATGACACCATCGATAACAACAATGTCTTTTCATAGATGACTCTTGTCAATGGATATCTCATAAACATTCTGTAGCCTTCTGTGGATGTTGGACAACCCTGCGCCCCTACTTCATCAAGAATTCAATAATGGCATGTTGCGTCTGCTTTAATTTATTATTTATCTGCAATGAAAAAGAAGAAGATGAGTTGCTACAGAGGAAGAGTTACTCTACCACCATATGAAATTTTAACAACCTATGTAAGGTAAAAAAAAAAGTTATGTTCACTTTTGCTTTACTTTTGGTAAGGCCCTTGTATTATACTTTGTGTTTTAGGACCTAACAGGATCATATTAATATTTTTTCCCATGAGAAGCATCTCGCTACATTAAAAAAAATTTAGGAAACTGAATTTAGATTGGCTTCTAGGGGTTACGGCCATTTTCACACCGTCATTGCTCTGGTTTACTGAATAAGCCTGTTTGCATTAATTACATTCTCCTCTGCAACATGATCATTTTCACTTGTAATGTTTATTACACAAACAAGTAAAGCCGATTAGTTTACTGCAGACGTCGCAGAAGGCTTTATCACGGGGGGATGCAGAAAGTGGCACCAGAAGAACCTGTCAAGGTTACTGGAAGGAAGGCTCAGTCATGCCCATAACTTTTAAATGGTGTTTAATTATCAGTTCCCAAACAAATGTCAGTTCGGCAAAATGTCAAGTTTCCCACTGTGGTGCCACCAGTTTGTGATAGGGAGCGTGTGCCTGGCTGCAGTTTGGAAAGCCGACGACTTCCTACCGTTTTCTGAATGAATTTCACTTGAGGGTCTCGACATTGATTGAAAGCGAAGGTTTCTGCTCGAGCCCTTAGGCTGTGTAAAGCAATTCGTGGGGCTTCTATATCCTTGATGAGCGCATCACACACACTGGAGATTTGGAGTTTAACCCTGTAGGCCAGAGGATTATTGCAGCTACATTAGAAAACTAGAATATATACATATTAAGCATCAAGAAGATGTTATAAATATACTGATGTCCTCTGTGATATACAATTTAACAGCGTTAAGAATATTTTACATATATTTTAGTGTTTACTTCTTGATAAAATGTTTGACTGCTTATTCATGGTTAAAAAATGAGAATGAAAAATAATATGAACTTTGTTTAAATAAAGTAATTAATAAAAAAAAGCAAAGTATTGCATTGCATAGTAACTTGGATTGCATAGTAACTTCACTGCCCCCCTTTATTTGGTAAAGTGCTGCACAAACTATTGGCGCTATATAAATCCTATATGATAATAACACAAAAATTACATTTTTAAAACCATAAAAAGTGATACTGGCTATTACTTAACTTTAGTATACCCTAATTCTATGACACCCAATATTCAGTATCTGGAACTTCATTACTTTCTTCCTTCTCCTCTTCAGACTGTCCCTTCTACTTTCTTTTCTTCTTTACTTCCCATCTTACTTTCATCCTTCTTTTCCTAATGTCATCCATACTTTCCTTCTTTAATTCCTTCTTCCTTCCTTAATTTCTTCTTTCCTTTCCTTCTCTCTTTCTTTTCTTCTTCTTGCCTTCTTTTCTTACTTTGTTCCTTCTTTACTTTCCTTCTTATTGCCTTCTTCTTTCCTTTATTCTTCTTTCTTTCCTTACTTTCCTCCTTCTTGCATTCCTTTCTTCCTTTTTTTGTTTTTTTCCTTCCTTACGTTCCCCCTTTTTGCTTTACTTCCTTGCTTTGTCTATTCCTTCTCCCCTTTCTTTCCTCCATCTTGCATTTCAATTCTTTATTTCTTCTCTACTTCATTACTTTCCTCCTTCTTACCTTACTTCCTTGCTTTGTTTCTTCTTTCCTCCCCTACTTTTTCTCCTTCTTGCTGTCTGTACTTCTTTACTTCATTTCTTCTTTACTTCCTTACTTTTCTTCTTTTTACTTTCCTTTCTTGCTTTGTTTCTATTTCCTTCCTTACATTTCTCCTTCTTGCCTTCTTCCTTTCTTTTTTTCTTCTTTCCTTCCTTACCTTCCTTCTTCTTGCCTTCTTCTTTCCTTTATTTCTTCATTCATTCCTTCCTTCCTTCCTTTCCTCCTTCTTGCTTTGTTTCTTCTATCTCTCCTTACTTTCCTCCTTTATGCATTTCAATTCTTCCTTACTTTCCTTCTTCTTGCCTTCGCTTCTTATTTTATTTCTTCTTTCTCTCCTTACTTTCCTTCTTCTTGCCTTCGCTTCTTATTTTATTTCTTCTTTCTCTCCTTACTTTCCTTCTTCTTTTTCCCTTCTTTCCTTTATTTCTTTTCATCTTCATTACTTTCATCCTTCTTACCTCCTTCCTTGCTTTGTGTTCTGTCTCTCCAATCTAACATTGATAGTGTGATCTCTGTACCTTACAGTTGTTGTGATGAGACAGCGATAACTTCAACCTCAGTTGGATACCACAGTCAGTGACTCAATCGATAAGACATCTTGTAGATCTTGTGAAGTTTATTCCATAAACTGAAAGATTCTTACAACAATGAACATTCTATAGGTCAAAAGATCATAATGTTTCCTGCTCCATGCCATGAGGCTTGCTGCAATGCCTTACTGGGAAAAGGGGTGGGATATCTATACAGCATTAACTAAACCAAAGGAAAGGGAGGAGCAGAGACAAGATATAGAAAACAAAGGCATATGACAGTCAATATGACAGTCATGTCAAACATGACACTTTGTTTTTTCTTTCCTTCCTTACTTTTCTCCTTGCTGTCTGTACTTCCCTACATTATTTCTACTTTACCTCCTTACTTTTCTTCTTCTTGCCTTCCTTCTTTGCGTAGTTACTCCTTTCTTTATCTACCTTCCTCCTTCTTGTTTTCCTTCCTTTCTTTATTCCTTCTCTCCTTCCTTACTTTCCTCCATCCTGCCTTCTCTCCTTAGTTTATTTATTTTTCCTTCCTTACTTTCTTCCTTCTTGCCTTCTTTTCTTACTTACTTTGCCTCTTCTTTCCTTCCCAACTTTCTTCCTTCTTGCCACCCTTCCTTACTTTATTTCCTCTTCCATTCTTTCTTCCTTCTTGTATGCCTTCCTTCTTTAACTTATTTCTTCTTTCCTTCCTTACCTTCCTTTCTTATGTTATATTTTTTTCCTGCCTTTATTTCCATCATTGCCTTCAGTTTTCCTTCCATTTTCCCTCTTTACCTTCTTCCTTCTCCTTTTCTTCCTCCCCCCTTCCTTCATCTCCTTCCTTGTGTTCCTTTCTGTTGAATTTGCCAGATTAGTAAATACCAATGCATTAGTTTAAGCCATTCTTGTTTTTTTATTACTATTATTATTATTATAATACAGGATTTATATAGTGTCAACAGCAGGGGCGGACTGACAACTCATGGGGCCCCCAGGCAATAGGGGATCATGGGGCCCCTGTGTCCTTGCCCAAAGTCAAAAAAGCCTATGAAAAAGATACCAAGGGCTTCTCATGGGGCCCCCTTCTGACCCCGGGCCCTCGGGCAGTGCCTGAGTTTCCAAATGGTCAGTCCGCCCTTGGTCAACAGTATGTTCAGTGCTTTACAATATAAAGGGAGACAATATAGCAACAATACAGTTCAATACAAGAGGGATAGGAGGGCCTGATCCTGGGAGCTTACAATCTAAGAGTGTTTACACTGATCAGCTTTCTAAACCACAAAATATTATATTTTTTATTTAATTATGTTAATATGTATGTAAAAAATATTTAGTTTACCATCAATCATTTCTATTCAGCAGTATAACCAAACCTTATAGATAAATTCAGGCTTTGCACATTCCAACATTCTCTGCCTTCCTGACTATGAATTTCCTAGCTTGTGGTTTAGCAGTAGTTAATATTTTCTGGGTATCATAGCTGAAATAATGCCAGGGTTTTTTTTTTCTCTTTTTTGTATCCTTTTGCTAACTGGCACGTTGAATCTTTTGTATCTCTCCACAGTTGGCGTTGTGCAGATAACATTATATATCTCTTATTCAAAGCCACCCAAGGGTTATGCTCATCGACTTTCCAAGACATGCTGATCGGCTAATAAACTTTTCAGCTATCCACCTGCTTCTTCTTGCATTGGAAACAGTTTGTTGCTGAAAACCTTGACTTTATTAGATAACGCCAGGGATACGCAGAGATTGCTTATTACTTTCAAATCAGCTGTGAATACATATTACGGCAAGGGGGAAAGTCTGTAAAGGGATTTAAGGCTCTTCAATATAGAACCATTGTTTTTGTTATATAAACTATATGGTATGCATATCGCATGTATATAGAAAGTGTACCCTTGTGGCACAGCGGTTGGCACTGTTACTAGGAAGCAATAGGTTCCTTACTTTGCACCAGACCTATATGTGCACCATTGTTTCTGGACTCCCTGAGCCAATTGACCAATCAATACAGTTTCCCACATGCTGAAAAGCCTAATATTAAAGCTAGCCATACACCTTTAGATTTCTCTTGTTCAGCCCCAGTGTGGGTGGAGGAATCTTCCCTGCCGGCTATTGTATTCAGCAGCTGGAGAAACCCGTGGCTGCAGAAGATCCAACAATTTTCCACTCAGCTCCTTTAACCACTTCCCATCCGGCCGTTGTATATAAACAGCTGGACGGTGGCAGTGCATGGGCAGGATGCCGTTCATAAATGGCGCCTGTCATTTTGGACTGTGCGCGCTACCTGGGAGCGCGCGGCACCGCGATCCGGTGCCCGCTGTGTCCGGAGCTGTATGGGACCTCTGTGTGAGGTCCCGATCATGTGATCATTGATTGGCTAATCAGTGATCAAATGAATAGGTGTAAGCAAGATGTCACTTCTGATATCATTGCTTACTAGGTGTGAAATCTGTGAATTATCACAGAGATCACATGGTACAAGGCCAGGGGCGGACTGACCATTTGGAAACTCGGACACTGCCCGAGGGCTCGGGGTCAGTAGGGGGCCCCATGAGATGCCCCTGGTACCTTTTTCATAGGCTTTTTTGAGTTTGAGCAAGGACACAGGGGCCCCATGATCCCCTATTGCCCGGGGGCCCCACGAGTTGTCAGTCCACCCCTGCTCTATGCTTTCAGTGCATTTTAATTAGATGACTAGTAAGGGAGATAGTTGGCACGGTGACTTAGTGGTTAGCACTTCTGCCTTGCAGAAATTGGGTTATAGGTTCAATTCCCAACCATGGCACCTCCTGCATGGAGTTTGCATGTTCTCCCTGTGTTTGCGTGGGTTTCCTCTGGGTACTCCAGTTTTTTCCCACACACCAAAGACATGCTGGTAGGTTAATTGGCTCCTGTCTAAATTGTCCTAGTTTCATCCCTGGCCACACTGGATCTCCTGCATGGTAGGGGTTGGGGAAAGACCTGGCAACCTACCCTGTAAAATAATTGCTAAGAGAATTCATGGAGAAAGTCGCTTATGAGTGATAGTCCATGCAATCGCCAAGGGTCAGATACGACTGAATAGATAGATAGATAAAGGGAGATATTGAGAAAGTAGAATAAATAGTAGACACAGGCATAAGGGATGTGGATGGGGGGCACTGGAATAATACTAAAGTATATATCGGGACTAAATGTACACAAAATTTTAATGAGATGGAACAATTAGAATTGAATCATGAAGCCTACAGTATCTGTGATTTTTTTTTTTTTTTAGTTTTTTTGAGTTACACTTTAGGGATAAACTTCCACCGGAAGAAGATCAAAAAAGGACCCTATACACCACATGAACTGCCTGAAAGCATTTGGAAAAGGTAAGTTAAAAAAAAAAAAGATAAAAGAAAACGGACATTAGGGGGAGAAATCCAGGGAGGAGGGAGGTGCACTGATGGCATTTCCTTCTTCCAACTGTTAGGCCTGAGAACTGGGATTGAATGAGAAGGGATTAAAGAAGTCATTGTACAGGATGGATTATTGTTTTTGTGTTTTAGTTTAAATTGTTATATATGTAAAAAAAACATGTATTGAAAAATATGATTTTCAATTATTTTTTAATATTGCAAGAACTTTTCGTTATTAATAAGGTCAGTGAGAGATAACAATATCTGGAATGGTGTGAAGGTGCAATTTGTTTTTATAATACTTTTTTTTTAATATACATGTAGAAAAATCAGATAGCTTTAAGTAATATTTTAAATGTGGGACGGCACAGTGGCTTAGTGGTTAGCACTTCCGCCTGGCAGTACTAGGGTCGTTGGTTCAAATCCCAACCACAGCACCACCTGCCTGGAGTTTGCATGTTCTCCCTGTGCTTGCGTGGGTTTCCACCAGGTACTCCAGCTTCCTCCCACACGCCAAAGACATGCTGGTAGGTTAATTGGATCCTGTATAAATTGCCCCTAGTATGTGTATGTATGAATGTGAGTTAAGACCCTTAGATTGTACACCCCTTGAGGCTTAGGGACTGATGGGAATGTATAATATATATTTAAAGTGCTTCATAAATTGACAACACTATATAAGTACCTGAAATTAATAAATGTGTGTTAACAGTAATAAATATATAAATAAAACTTGAATCTATGTGTAATTACTATCTCTAAGATATATTTCACAATAGAAATATGGATGTTTTATAACTGACTTGTTTTTGAAGGTGTACAATCCTTTCAATGCCAGCTAATGAGTCAATGACCTAGAACAAACATGTGCATATGAAGTGTTGTGACACCTGATAGTCAATGATAGTCAACTAAAGACATAAACAGAAAACTGCTCCTGGTCCAGAGTCTATTGGTACACACCATAAAACCCATAGTGACAATTTAAAGCACCCATGGACAAAATTTTTGAAAATGAGGACAAGGTGCCAGGCAGGGAAGACCCTCCCCATGTTGACGGCATGTGTCCTTGCATGTTTTGGGAAGGGGTGCATTTCTCGCACTCCATTGGCCAGATGGCCGGAAACTGTCATTTAATGCCAGTAATACTACAGCCAATCAGTGGTGACTAGATCATAATTCCTGAACATTGGGTATGAGCGTTGTTGATCGGAGCACAGTGGTTGTACCTGTGCAGGGAGAATGTTGAACTACTAGAGATGAACAAGTATTCTCAAACAGAACAACAGCAGTCTTGATCTCCAGCGTTCTGCTTGGGCAGGGAGTATCAGGGTTGTAAACTAACATTTTTTTACACCCTGAATGTATCTAAAACATGAAAAAGAAGATAGAACTGGGCTTAAAAAACAATATTAAGAGAATATCTTGGTTTGCCATTTCTGACCTCATTCTGAAAATGCTAATTGACTTGATGTCCATCTAATACTTTGACTTTAAAAAGGAACTTTATTTAAAGAACATTATCTTTTATATTTATTGCACTTTAATTTACAAATATGTTGAATAGATATTGACACCCTTATAAGGCATCTCAGCGCTTATATATTTTTCACATTTTGGGCTGGTCTAATTCCAATAGGATAGCAGCAGCACTTTAATCTATATATTTTTGGGGAGTTTTTTTAGAGAGATTTTTTTAGAGGAGCCCTTTTTCAAGTGGTAATATTTTAATGACATATATTTTAATAGGGAGATTTGTAAACAACTAAAAACGTGGTGTGGTTTGTTTCAAGTTTTTTTAACCACATGCCGTCCAGCCACTGTAGAAATACCGCGCAGGGCAAAAACGGCTGGGCAAAATCACGTTTTAAAACGTGTGTTTTTAAAACAGGTAGGGGGCGCGCACAAGGCGCGCCGCCGCCCTACCTGTCCCACCAATCACGGCCGCGGTGTCAGTCGCCGGGTCACAGCTGGTTGTTACCGACTATGTCCCGGCGATTAGCGGCAATCAGTGACAGAGAGCACAGCTGCAGTAGCTGTGCTTTCTGTCAGTTCCCTGACAGCTCCTGACACGCTGATCAGGACAGAAGAGTTTATCTGTCCCGATCAGTGGTGTTCCCTGCAGTACACACCGCCGCCCCCTAGTAAAACACTCCCTTCACACAGTTAACCCTTTTACTAATAATAAAGTTAACCCCTTCCTCCCCAGTGCCATTAGTACAGTGTCAGTGTTTTTTTTTTATGCATAGTATGTCTCTGAAATATTAAAAATGAAGGCACAGTCGCAGTTTAGAAATTGCCCTTCAACTTTCAGGTGGCTAGAGTGGAGTTTCAATGAATGTCAATGGGCGGCGTGAGTTGCAAACAAAAGGTCATATTGTGAAAACTATCAGGACTATGGCTTAGCCGTGGACATTTTTAGTGGCAGCAGGGACAGTTGAACGTTTTGATATAAGATTTGTGTAGGTGGGCTTGAACATGAGGGAGTGATGGCAGTTTAGAAATCATGTCCTGATTTTTCAGCTCCCACTCTAGTTTTAAACATTCCGCCATTCATTCCTATGGGACCAATTTCACCACAAAAACGCCGATATTTTGTGAACCATTTGGCGAAACGTTCCACAAAGTAATAGCACACCAATCGGGGAACAATCTGCACGTTTCGCTATATTACTGTCTATGTAGTGTAAAAACTGTGGGAGGAGTTAGGGTGGTAAATTTGGCTATAATAATAAGAATATATATGTGAGATAACAGTAAGTGGTCGCCATGGAAGAACACTTAATAATAATGTCAGCTCATGCATAGGCATTCTGCGTGTCTCTGCCCAACTGCGCTGGGGGTTGTTATGGGCTGCATGTTTGAGTCGAACGTAAGTTCATTTCGAACATGGGCCATTCGTGTCTTCGGTGAACACATGAACGGTACGGGAATTCGGTGGCCTGTTCATCCCCCCATGCCCTACAATGCACTGCGCCCTGACAAAAAAAAAAAACAACAGTGATGATCAAATACCACCAAAGGAATTGGTGTGAAAAAAAGATAAAAATTTCATTTCGGTACAGCACTGCATGACCACACAATTGCCAGTTTAAGTAGCTCAGTGCTGAATAGAAAAGAATGGCTAGGTCATGAAAGGGGTAAAACCTTCTGGAAGTGAAGTGGTTGATGGTGTAGACCCAAAGCAGTTCCGCAGGTCAAGATTAGTACTAGATATTCTGTATACTTGTTTGAGATAAGAAGACACTATTGAAGCCAGAGACAGTTAGATAAGTTGTATATTTAGAAGGCATCAATGGCATCTCCATCTTTTTCTTCAGTACAATTTTCCTGGATAAATATTGAGTGTACCCTCTCTTAATTGCCAGACGTGCTCCATACGGTTCAGTTATTTCAAAGGAAAAGCACATTTCGTATGGTTTCTCTTCCCAGAAGTGCAGATGTAAAACAGATGAAATACTGCTGAATAACTCAATCGCCTTAGGGGTCTAACTTTGGAACTTCGGCAGAGAATACATCTCAAGGAACCGATGACCCAAAGACTTTCTTTCACATGTAATTCATCGATACTTTTCCCTCCAGAGACAGCGATGAAGTGGCGAGTGATGAGCTCAGGCTTAGTCCTATATTACACATTGATTTATATGATGACATTTCATATTGATCACTCAGTACAGTATATCAGCATCAAAACACAATCTGAGCCAGTGCTCTCAACAGTTCTGTTATTAGCGGTGGCCTAATCCAATGAACGGTGTGTGTTAGCTGCTTGAATGTTACAGCCTGCAAAGTGTGAATCTTAAAGGACAAGAAAAATGTGGTGAACTGTATTGAGGGATGGAGTAATGTAATGTCAGAAATGTCCAGGTAGCTTGCAGAGACTAAAGATTTAAAGCTGAATTCCAGGTCAACATCTAAAAACACAGATAATACACCATTTTGCCTGCCAAAGGATTTCTATCTTTATTCGCTTGCCAACAGATCACTGCAGCTTTACTGCTACAGTGCAGGACGGTTGTGCAAAATCACGTGTATATATGTGATGTTGCATTTCTGGGTAGTGGGCACACCAGGGGCGGACTGACAACTCATGTGGCCCCCGGGCAATAGGGGATCATGGGGCCCCTGTGTCCTTGCCCAAACTCAAAAAAGCCTATGTCTGCTTTTGGATTTATTGCTGAAACTTGTACTTGAGGAGAACAATGAGGTATGGGATACTCCAAAATGTGAAAGTAAACATTTTCAGAGGACACTTTCTCTAGATGATGGCAACACAGTCTTTCACTCCCAGCTGTGGACCAGGAGAATATTAGGCTCAGAATTAGCAGAGGCACCTCTCCACTAGCTAGTAGCAAAGCATTGTTTCAATCCAAGCTGTAGACCAGGAGAACATTAGAGCATGGGTAGAGCATGTATGTAGACTGGAACAGTCTAAGGCCCCATGTACACGAGACACTTCTGAATGATGGAAACTGACTTCTGGAAAATGTAGGTTAAAAAACGTCTATTTAGCCACGTTTGCATAATGCATTTATGAGCGTTTAGAAGCGTTTTTTAAAGATAAGCACAGGAGAACCTCCCAAATGCCCAGAATGCACTGAAAAGTGGTAAATTATTAACTATTTCAGACTGTTTCAGAGAAATACAGAGAGTAGAAGCAGAGACAGCAGTATGTGTTGAGATTAGCTTAGGTGTGAGTTGCTCATTAACATTTCTATTGTTTGCAAGGGTGGGAAAGGTGTCTGGTGAAGTCATTAAAGCCATCTGGCAGGGGGTCTTCATGAGCAATTTGAGGTGTGCATGGTCATTAACATATCTTTTGTTTCCAAGGGTGGGAGAGGTCTGAGGTGTGCATGGTCATGAACATATCTTTTGTTTCCAAGGGTGGGAGAGGTCTGAGGTGACAAAAGTCATTAACATATCTTTTGTTTCCAAGGGTGGGAGAGGTCTAAGGAGTGAATTAATCATTACAATGTGTGACACACTTCATAGGAACATCCTGTTTTAAGTGTTTTGTCCATCTGAGTACCTTGAAAACTCTTTGCATGCATTTTTCATGATGAAAAAAGGCTCTGAACAGCATCGGGAACTGGAAGAGTTAAAAAGAATTTTCAGACGCAAACACTTCTAAACACGATTTTCCGTGTCTACAAGCGTTTACAAGCGTTCTGCGTTTGAAACGCTGATAACATCGACTGCTGAACGCAAGTTTGGTGCGTTCAAAAAAACGACTGTAAACTCGACTGCCTGTAAATGACTGTAAACGAAGATGTGTACATGGACACATAGGAAAACATTAGGGAGAGTTCAGGGGCTGCTGGCAAAAACACTGAACATCTCCTAAACATGACTTTATCAGCTGCAGTGTACATGAACCAGGGGCGGACTGACCATTTGGAAACTCGGGCACTGCCCGATGGCCCGGGGTCAGTAGGGGGCCCCATGAGATGCCCCTGGTACCTTTTTCATAGGCTTTTTTGAGTTTGGGCAAGGACACAGGGGCCCCATGATCCCCTATTGCCCGGGGGCCCCATGAGTTGTCAGTCCGCCCCTGACATGAACCCTACATTTCCCTGCAGCTGACGACCACAGTATAGGTTTGGACAATGATGATGAGTAGACTGAAGCATCCTGAGGTCTTGCAGCTGAAGACCATCCATGTGGAGCACCAGCCCTGTTATAGTGTGAACCACTCAGCATGGGTGCAATTCACAGAATTCTTTTCATTTTCTCAAGGCTTGCAAACATTTTCTGATTGGAGGAGATGGAGAATGTGACATCACTGTCCCATCTCTCCATATCATCCTATCACAAATGCTTTCATTCATTGAAAAAATGCAAAACAATCTCTGAATGGTGCCCATACCAAGCAGCTAACCTCCTGTGTTTAGAATGCAGCAGGGTAGCCACTCGGCACGGGACCTGGAAGATAGTGGAGATCATTGGAGTAGCAATGTCTATTACGATGATTTTCAGTTTCTAGAGGGATTCTACAGGAATTATATATATATATATATATATATATATATATATATATATATATATATATATGTTACATTGATCCAAGCTGGACCAATGTAATTTTGTAAAGATATTCATATTTGGAATTTTTTAAAACAATATTTTACAACTATTTTTTTTAGGTTTTTTCTTATCTAGCTCTGATACATTTACTGGAGATCTTTAAATGTGGAATCACCGATGCTCTTCTCTGCTACTTTTGCAGCCTTGAAATATGGATGGGCCCCTAACTCCTTCACCTACAATGCAGGATCTACATTGTACGTGATGATGTTGGTAAGCTGGTGAATGAAGAAGAAGAGAGAATGACTGTGAATACTTGTTCCATCAAGGTGGAAGCCTGGAGCTGAGGGATAAGATAAGTCATATTTTCTACTAGGTACCCCCTAAGCTAAATGATCATCGGGCCCCTTAACATTGGTCTGGGGGAGTCCAAATGTGATACAGTTCAGTTTTAAGGGCTTCTTTACACTGTAGAAAAAGGAGGCAGGTTTGGAGGGTGGTTTTGCCACATGCTCCTAAATATTAGATATACAAATGTGAACACAATGTTGAACAGGTTGGTGGTGGTTTGGTAGGGTATTGGCCAAGCACAGCATCCAGAGTTTGGCTAAGGCTGCCTCCTCTTCTTTCTACCACTTCTCCCTGGGAAAGCTGATATCTTAAAAGCTGCCAAGAGAAATGGCAAGAATAATGCCATACAGATCCCCTCTAGTGGTTATTCTACAGCTATCTGATTCTATACAATAACACAAATATGGAAGAGCATGTATGAAAATCATGAAATCAAAAATGACTTTACCACAGCTGGTGTTTCTCGGGGGTCGAGACCTGGTCTCAGGCTGCTTCAAGTCCATCCCCACCATCAGGGGCTCTGGTGAACAAGCAGACTGAGGCTTAGACTCCACGCCCTGAGGGACTCCGACCTGTGGGCCACTAGAGGCTACCGCTAGTTGGCTCGTGACAGAACCATAAGGCCTGCCTGACCATTCCACCTTTCCAGCCCTGACTACGCCTGTATTCCTGCACATTTTGATATCAGTTGAAGGTTGGTTTTGTTTACTGTGCGTTTTGTATGTGCCAAGAGAAATGGCAAGAATAATGCCATACAGATCCCCCTCTAGTGGTTATTCTACAGCTATCTGATTCTATACAATAGAAGGTATGAAAATCATGAAATCAAAAATGCCTTTACCACAGCTGGTATTTCTCGGGGGTCGAGACCTGGTCTCAAATATGGAAGAGCAGGTATGAAAATCATCAAATCAAAAATGACTTTAGGACAAGCACTGCAACAGTAACTAAATATGAGCTTGCTGAAAATGCACAATTGTCTCACTTTAATTATTGACACTCATGAATTGCACAGGTTCTGTGGCTAATTCCAGATAAGACGCTGACTGAATCTAATTAGCTGGAGAACCCATGTAATTTTAATTTGTCAATAATTAAAGGGATGAGTTGGCAACCTTGCTCGTACTTGGCTTTTTCGCAAAGTAAATTTGGGATTCAATAATGACTTACAGAGCGATATAGGGAGTCATTACTTAACACTGATGTTTGCGATCCTGAATCTCTTGGGAAAATGAATCATTGTTGAATCCCTTGTCTAACGTCATTTATACATTATACAAACAAACATGAGTCCCCATGACTCTACCTGTCATGAATTACGGATGGAAAGAATTTTTATGATTTACTGATGGCTATAGATGAGCTAACTACTCTGCATGAATACAGAATCACTCGAAATCTGAAAGGTCAAAAGAATGGATGGAATTTTTAGGACTTGCTGAACTCCTAACTGCTGTAAAACCCACTCTTTAGGTTTTCAAGAATTTAAGAAATGATGGGACATATTGTGAAGAGCAATGGAGACATAACCATCATAAAAATCTAATAAAGGTTCAAACCCTCCCCTACTGCATACAAAAGCAAAAAAACTGGCATGCGGTCCCCTCTGAAAGCCAGACCCCTATCTAGGTATGCAGGCTGTCTGGCCAGGAAAGTGAGGGGCAGCAAGCGTGCACTATGCTCATTTTCAGGCATAGAAGTATCAAAGTGTTTAGGCTCATCGTGCTATATGGGAACATAGAGATAGCAACTGAGGATGAGTTTCAGGTTTCATCAACCATGACTTAGACCTGAACCTGTGTTGTTTGCAGTTTGACAAAAGGATGCGCTAAATGTCCAGATCTGGTCAGTTCGCCACCTGCTCGAACATCCAGCTAGTGCAGCCAAAAGTCATTCATTCATTATTACCGCCACTAATTTAAGATTCTGATGGTCTGCCCGCAAGCTTGTTTCAATTTGTAAACAAGCTGATGGGCATTCCAGATGGCATGATTGACCAAAAAAAGGCCATAGTCATATTTGGTCAATGACAGCCAAGTTCACTGGAGATGCTGTTTATATTCCAGCAGCACTGGGGAATTGTCATTTGCGGTGAGAATCTGACAGAAGAGGATCGTCGTGCCCAACATGCAGCTCGTCAGCTCTCTAAGTACAGCCTGCCATGTTCTTAACTGGGTCCCCCACCTATTTGGCACCTTTTGGGCAGTTTTCAGGGTGGCAGCAGGGTGCCAGAACACTCTTTTCCTTCCAGTACATGGCACTGAAAGAAATCTACGCCAGATGGGCAAAAAAGAGAGAACGGTACAAAATCATGTGATCAGATAAGTGAATGGTGACCACGAATGTGGAGGAAACTGGATAACAGCACTGCCACTGACCAGCAATGGAAGTTGCATGGGGGTTAACAGCACTGTAATTGACTAGAAATGGGAGTGGGGGTTGGAGGAGTGGGCTGGGGGGTGGAGGAGTGGGCTTAACTATTTAACAGCACTGCCACTCACCAGAAGTGCAAAGAGGTGGGGTTAGCAGTACAGCCCCTGACCAGCAATGCAAGGGTACGATAACAGCACAGCCAGTGACCATCAGTGAAATGGGGGCACCAGGGGCGGACTGACAACTCATGGGGCCCCCGGGCAATAGGGGATCATGAGGCCCCTGTGTCCTTGCCCAAACTCAAAAAAGCCTATGAAAAAGGTACCAGGGGCATCTCATGAGGCCACCTACTGACCCCGGGCCCTCGGGCAGTGCCCGAGTTTCCAAATGGTCAGTCTGCCCCTGGGGGGCACTGCTTCTGACACCAATGCTTAGTGGTTAATATTACAGCCACTAACTCAAAAGCTGTGGTTATTCTTGCAGACAAGGACAAGAGGGGTGAGGGTTATTATTGTGACCACTGACACCAATGCTGAGGGTTATTATTGCAGTCACTGGCCTGAAAAGGGAAAGAAAGGGGGGGTGGGTTGAAGGAAGGAAGGGAAGGGTGGGTGGAAAGAAAATAAGAAGGGGTGGAAGGAAAGAAGGGAGGAGTGGAAAGAAGGAAGGAAGGGAGGGTTGGAAAGAAGGAAGGGAGGGGTGGGTGTAAGGTAGGTTGGACTCAGGTGACTCATTCAGATTCATCAGAGCTGTCGGCTGCTGTGTTCAGTTTCCTACCCACGCCTCCTATGAAGCTGCACGGACTGGAGTGTGGATGGGCACAGGGGGAGGAAAAGCAGATCCAGCCTCTCTCCCCTCTTCTCCAATTTGTGTGGAGGATGGAGGGAGGGGCTGGGCATTGAGAAGAACACAGAGGCAGTGGGAGGGATGGGGAGGGGGGTAGAAAGAAAACTGAGCCATCAGGTATGTTTTTTTCAGCGGTGGGGGTGGTGACAAGCAGCGATCTCCTGTATGACTTTGAATGAAGCAGCTGGAAGCTGATGCTCCTCCTCTCCCTCCCTGCGGCTTCCAGCAGCTTCATTGAAAGCCATACAGGAGATCGCTGCTTATCACTGCCTCCACCGCCACCCCTCCCACACACCCCTAGTCCCGACACTGCTCTCTGCCCTTACCTTATTTCCACTCGAGGGTTAGTGGAAATTTCTAGGGCTGCAGGGATGGTTGGCAACTCTCCTCTGCGGGGGTTAAGACCTCCCCCTTATATACCCCTGATAAAAAGGGTGGGGTGCACACTTTGATGTCATGTTGCCATGAAGACCGCCCTGCTCAGCGGCGGATCTGTCATTGCAGGCTGGCGGTCCGAAAGGGAGAGCTGCTGGAGCCGTTCTCAGACCGCAGTCTGCCATTTAGTGACCGCTGGTCTACGGTAAACTGACAAGTCAACAAGTTTTATAGGTCTACAGGTGCTCTTTAAACCCAAGCATGTTTTGGTTCATCCTGCTGGCAACGATGAAGAATTTGATTCAGTGGTTATCCTTTATATTTTAGAAAGATGACACATTATAGTTTTATGATTTTATGAAGAATGCATAGTTTTAAGATGTTATACCAAGATTTATGGTCTTTCAATATTTTCCACAACCAAGGACAACTGCAAATACCTTGACATTTTCTGGCTGTCAAACACAAGAAGATTCCTAAAATAATGGTTTTAACATTGCATTGATAGCAGCTGTATTGGCAAAGATAGTTTATTACAATTCTTTAAGATTTTGACTTAAACTGTCAGGCAAGTTCATTGAGGCTAGACTTGTTGCATGTTTGGGGCCATTTTTTTCATGATGCCTCCTATTTGACCTTCTACTTTTACTTTTGCTTTTGCTTCTGCTTATTTCATTTTCTTTTGTTTTGTTGGTCATGTTTAAAGGGAAATTGTGCCCAAACTCAGTACTGAGATGGTTATACCCGGATCATGGTTCAGGTTACAACCATTATCCCAGTACCATCATTTTTAGCAGCCAATTTCTTTTTTTTTTAAGTCCGCAAACGTGCAAACTACAACGAAAAACCCGTAAGTGATCACAAAAAAGTGCAAGTGCGAACACCACACAAAAAGTGCACTTATGGGTGTGCTTTGTCCTACCCCCGAAGGGGTTGGACCACTACCCTGATCCCCCGGGGCACGAAGCTCCTGACGGGGACAAGGTTCCCATTTGGTCCTCCTGGCCAAAAGGCCTGGTGGACCACCGTTCCTATTATACAGCTACTGGATCATTTTTACAGGCAGCAGAAGGAGGTCACCCCCACCACCACCTCCTCCTTTTCCACGATTTCCAGTCCCACTGGGGAGACCAGACTGATGTGGCCAGTTGCATCAGAATCTGTACACAGAGTGAAAAGAACTGACGTACCTCCCACTCTGTGATGTCAGAAACTGAAAGTTATGAGGTTTATGTCACTTCTGGTTCGAGTCTGTTTAGTTTCAAGCCAGTACTGGCTCATACAGCAGCTGATCAAAGCTGATCTCAGTGTGATTGGCTGCTGTAGAGGCCTGAGGAGAGATCAGGGGTGGACTGACCATTTGGAAACTCAGGCACTGCCCAAGGGCCCAGGGTCAGTAGGGGGCCCCATGAGATGCCCCTGGTACCTTTTTCATAGGCTTTTTTGAGTTTGGGCAAGGACACAGGGGCCCCATGATCCCCTATTGCCCGGGGGCCCCATGAGTTGTCAGTCCACCCCTGGGAGAGATACGGGGTCTCATAAACCCCAAATCTTTCCATATATAAGACCTGTCAAAGCCCAGGCTATCACAAGGGATGCTGTTAATTCCTTGTGATAGCAATAAAGTTAATAAAGAGACATTGTAAAAAAAAAAACATATATATATATATATATATATTATACATTTCAATAAAATAAATCATTAAAAAAAAAAACAAGACAAAAAGGCGACCTCGCAGGTAGGTCCTGCACATATATGTGAACAGCAATCTTTCCACGCTTGAGTTATCACCACTGTCTGTTTACTATGCATAACATAATCTTTTATATTTTACCAAAATTTGGTATTTTATTGTGTTTGTATTTACTAAAATTCATTAAAGTGTATTTTTTTCCCACAAATTTGCATTTGAAAAACCGCTCTGCATATATTGTGTTAAAAAAAATTGCAATATCCACCATTTCATCTTTTTTCTTCCAGGGTCTCTGCTTAAAAGAATATATGTAATATTTGGGGGTTCAAATAATTATCAAGAAAAAAAAAAGTTTTACATTTATGAGAGAAATGTCAGAATTGACCTGGGGGTAAAGTTGTTAAAGTGTTACTGAACCCACAACAGTAAAATCGGTCTGTACGGTATATGCAGTAAAGCATGCTTGTTATACTCACTGTGGAACCTAAGGGGTTAATCCTCTGCACTGTGTAAAAATAATGTTTGATCCTGTCTTCTCTGATACTCCCCTTCTTCTACTGTCCCAAATCTATTTGCTGATAGAACAGAGCCTTATTTATTTATTTCAGGTACTTATATAGCACCGTAAATTTATGCAGTGCTTTAAATATATATTGTACATGCACATCAGTCCCTAACCCTCAAGGGGCATACAATCTAAGGTCCCTAACTCACATTCATACATACGGGCCAATTTAGACCAGAGCCAATTAACCTACCAGCATGTCTTTGGAATGTAAGAGGAAACTGGAGTACCTGGAGGAAACCCATGAGAACATGCAAACTCCAGGCAATAGTTGCCGTGGCTGGGATTTGAATCAACGACCCTAGTACTGCCAGGTGGAAGTTCTAACCATTTAGCCATTGTGCTGCCCCATTGGAGGCAAGCTGCAAATTCTCAGTTTGGTGTGTATTGCTAGAAAGTTTTTTTTTTCGTGGGCGTGTGTATATGATCAGCACAGGGCCAATCAGCACTGACCAGACAGAAGGCCAGGGGTCCTACAGCCTCATAGGACAATCAGGGGAGCGTGAAAATTCCTCCTTCAAGCTTTAACTAGTGCTCTGCTGGACACTGATAGAAGTTGTAAGACTGCTCTAACTGCTGATTATGTAAGGTATTTAGTAGTTTATATTTACTAAAATAATTGCATTTCCATGTTTTGTGTACTGTGGGAGACTGGATATAGTGAATAAAGGGTCTGGGGCTTAGTAACACTTTAAGTACATATTCTGAACTAGCAGTAAAGATTTCTTTAAAAAAAACATTATTTACCTATTTATTTATGTATCTGCAAGCATTGTGGAGGAATTCATCTTCAAATTTCACAGCAGAGGTGTAATGGACCGCCTGACAGCACCTCTATCAATCCCCTGGCAGAGCCTCCCCAGAGTGCGGAGTCTAAGCACCGGAGCACTTGTTCACCAGGGCCCCTGATGGTGGGGATGGACTTGGAGCGCTCCGGGTCGCAACTGCTAGGTATCTCCAACAGGGGTAGAGGAGTCTGACAGGAGCTCCAGGGGGCTAAGAGTCTGATGTGAGGGAGCCTAGTGATCCCTGCGGGATGGATGGATGGATGAGCTAAATCAGAGTCATACAGGCCGGGTCGGTAACTAGCGGGTCGGTGAGGTACAAAACGGTAGGCAAAGGATAGTCGGGTCACACGCAGGGTCAATACCAAAAGATCAGATTTAAAGGGGAACATCCAGGAGCAGAGTCAGGCAGGCCAAGGGTCAGGACAGGAGAAGGCAGCAAGGTCAAACAATCCAGATCAAGATACTCACAACACAGGTAACAGCATACAAAAACCATTCGGAAACAAGTGTTTGTGCAGAGCTGGTTTAAATAGCCCGCCCTGCACCTGACAGGTGCAGCCTAGGTCCTAGTGCCTGCCTAGTACTGTCAAGACGACAGGTGTGCCTGTGTCCTAGTGCCCTGCCACCTACACGTCTTGGCAGACACCTACGCCTGTGTAGACCCATGCGTCGTGATGGTCCCTGACAAGAGGTCTTGAAATCACAGGCTTCTCCCTGGAATTTTGGCAATCTGCCAGCCCTCTAATGTAAAAACTTAGCAAGTTGCTTCTAGAAACCAACTAAAACCTGACTTTGGTCTTTGTTGAAATCTTTGAGAATTAATTGCTTCACAGTATAAGCAGCTATAGAGGTCAGGGATTACATTTTTGAAAGATTTTAGGGTAGGTTCACATTATCACGTCAGAAGTGACAATTGTATGCAATCCGAACACATGAAAGAAACACGCTGCTCTTTAGCAAACACGCGGGGGTGCTATTAATTCATAATGGCAATCTCATGCAAAACGCCCATGTTTTTGCATGCCCGAAAATGCATGGAGCTGCAACATTCAACTACTTCAAGTCATGACACTTTCACCCCCTTCCAGTCCAGGCCAGTTTTCAGCTTTCAGCGCTATCACACTTTGAATGACAATTGCGCGGTCATGCAACACTGTACCCATATGAATTTTTTAGAATTTTTTTGAGACAGATAAAACTTTATTTTGGTGGTATTTATTCACCACTGTGATTTTTATTTTTTTGCTATATAAATGAAAAAGTCCAAACATTTTGAAAAAAAAGGGTTTTTCTTTTAAAATTTTGCAAATAAATAATCTTTCTTCTTAAATCCTGGTCAAAATGTATTCAGCTATGATGGCCACATTGTAGGCCCGCTGCTCGGCACATCAGCCAATTCGCTAGCTCTCGGGGGTTCACCTACCTTCCCTCTAGCTTCTCCTGTTTAACTGTCCACCGCTACCTGAAGGGCAAGAAGACTGGAGCTGCCCGCCCCTCCAGCGCTCAGCGAGCTGCGCCAGGACTTGCGGATCTACCCGCCGGAGGCTCCATCCAAAGCCCCAGCCTAGAGTTTGGGTCACCCGCCGGAGGCCGCATCGGAAGCCCCTGCCTCAATTTCGGGTCTCCGCCGCTACCCATGGATGGGCCAGATCCCAACTGTGTTGATGACCTGGCATCAGAGGCATCCCTGGGGTCACCCACTCCAGCTCTGAGGGATGCTGAGCTCCTGCACTGCTTCAAGTTCATGCTGCAGTCACAATTCTCCTTCGCTACTTTCAAGTTGGCTGACCGTCTTTTGCAAGAAATCCGGGAGTTAGGCAATTGGACAAACGATCTCAAAGATAAAATGGATGCTGCGGCCATGGTCATTGAAAGTCACAAACTCAAGAAAGAATTGGCAGACGCGCTGCTCCAGCTTGAGGATTTCAAAACAATTCCCACAGCAGAAATTTGCTTTTAAGGGGTATCCCAGAAACTTTCACACATCTCACTTCAACCGCTATGCTGTTTCAGGAGTTGACATCTGCCATTCCCATTGACTTGCTCGAATCTGACTGCATACACTGTGCATTGGGCCCAAGACGACCGGATGGGCCCCCGAGAGACATCATCAAATTCACTTACTATCGCTACCTGCTCTTCAGGTACCTCTTCCAGACCACTCTTGCGCCGCCAGTTGAAGCCCTTCACTTCTGTCCTGATGAACCGAAGCATTAAATATGCATGGGGCTTTACGTTCCGCCTCTCCTTCAACTGCCAGGGCCGCAGCCACTCTGTTGCCATGCCGGAGGAAGCACACTCTCTCCTGGAATCTTTACACCTTCTTTCACCGGAAGGCGCTACTCAGAGCCCAGCACCATCATCTGGATCTCCGGTGAGGCTGCTTCCTCTGGGGTGCCTCTGGGAGAGGTCGTCCAACAGGAAGAGGGCCCTCCCTCAAACCCCTCTACGACCCAGTCCATCCTGCTCCTCTCCAGGCTGAAGCTGATCTTGGACCTCCCACGCTGTGTCTCACCATTGGAGTTTCCTCATGGGCCCGTGAGTTTGGCCCTTAAGGCATCCCCAGTTTGTTAGTGTTCTAGGATTGGGCCTGGCCTGGCCTGTTCCCTTGGGTTCCATCCTTGAGGGGGGGTCACCTCCTGGACTTGAGGACTATGACTTTTTGCCATTGTGGCCTACTACGGGTCCAGGTGGCGTTGTTCGAGTTCACGTTAGTGGAATGGGCTGATTTTCTCCCGGGCTCCATGGTAGGAGGTTGGCCCGGGTGGGCCCTATTTGGGTGCCAGGATGTTGGTCCTACTGGGAGGTTGGTGGGGGACCACTTGGGCTGTGTTGTGGAGTTCCACGGCAGTCTGTAGTCATCCTCCTAGAGGGGGTTGGCCCCCAAGTTTAGCTTGGTCTCCAATGGGGAGGTCCACTATGTTGTGTTTATTGCCTTTTTGCCCCCCGAGGGCTTATGTTTTTGATGTTTTCATTTGCAGCAATGCGTCCGGTGGTAGAGCCACCCCCAAGTGGTATCCTTCAAGTGTAGGATGCATGTCACCATTGGCATGATACGATTGTACTATTGTGCATACTTCTTGTGTCATCTTCTTCTTGTCTTTTGTGTTTTCTTTTCTTCTCTGGTTTTTCTGTTTTTGTTTTATGCAAGGTTTCGGGACACCATGGTCTGACCGCCATTGGGAGTGGAAATAGTTGGCTGACTTATGCTTTTTCTGCTGAACGTGCTGTGCTAATACTGCCATGGTGTCACTCTTTTTGAAAATGCATTCACAAAATGTTCAAGGCTTCAATTTTCAAGTGGGCTAAAGTTTTTCATCACCTCAAATCGCAACAAATTGATGTGGTGTGTTTGCAGGAAACCAGTTTTTCTTAGTCCTCCTCTCCACGGTATCTTTCGCCCCATTATCCCACTTTTTACATGACCTCGGCTTCTTAGAAATGCCGGGGTGTATTGGTAGCTTTTAAACTCAATCTCCCCTTTGTCTGTGCTCAGAATATAGTGGACCCCACGGACAGGTATTTGCTCCTACAGGGCACCCTCTGGAACCAGAAGGTTACTTTTGTCTCTTACTACACGCCCAATCACTTTCAGCATAAATTTTTTTCTCATTTTTGCACCATCGTTTCCCGACACTCCAAGAGTCTTCTTCTTCTTTTTGGAGATTCAAATGTCACCTTGGATTCCGCTTTGGATAGGCGCTATGCCCGGGGGGACGGCCCCTTCTCATGACTTAGTGCTAGAGGAACGTATGCTCTCTCTCTTGCAGACAATGGGACTGGTGGACGTCTGGAGTGACTTTACATTCTATTCCAATCCTCATGACAGTTTTTGTAGAATTGATTCATTCATGGAACATTCATGCATGTCCAGCAGCTTCCTGTGGTCAAGCGGATATCTATTCCCTCCTCGCCCTGGTCGGATCACGATCCCCTGGTACTCCTCATTTCCTCTCTGGGTCGGTACGGCGCCCTTTTCACTGGCACATCAATGAATCTCTATTGACCACTCAGGTTACCTGCCAGCAAAAAGAATCTTTCTTACGTACATACTTTACGGAAAACTCGGGATCTGTCTCTTCACAGTGCCCCTGTGGGAGGCGGATAAAGCCACGGTGTGGGGTCACAATATACAGCTGGCGGAAGCTCGGAAGCGGGAGCGAAAGCGTCAACATTTGGATCTTCATTCTCTACTGACCTCTGCGAATGCTCGTTGGAAGTCATTTCCATCCACGGCCCATAAACGTGCATTGAACGCTCTGGCTTCAGAGTTGGACCTACTTGCTTCTTTGGAGGCGGAACAAGCCCTGCATTGGACCAAACATAAATTGTATTCCTGTGCTATTAAGCCGGGTCCGATGCTGGCCAGGAAACTCAATTCTGTGGGGAAACTCCACAAACCGATCCGATTGCGACTTCCCGCGGGTGGCTGTACTTCTAATCCCCAGCAGATTGTTTAACGTTTCGCAAACTTCCTTTCGCGCCTTTACACTAGATAAGATCCCATCCCTGTGACTCAAGCAGAGGCATTCTTCCAAGATCTCTAACTTCCTAGATTATCCGAGGCAGTGCAAATGGCCCTCAACACCGGTGCCACCGTATCAGAAGTGCTTCAAGCTATCAAATCTCTAGGGTCCACCACGGCCCCAGGTCCCAATGGCTTTTCCGGTCTCTATTATAAGAAATTTGCAACCCTGTTGGCGCCCTTCTTGGTTGATTATTTCAATGAGTTACGACAGGGCTCTTTGCCCTCTCTGGACACGCTTAGATCATATCTCTTCTTAATGAAGACCTGAAGATATTGGGCAAGATCCTTAGTCTTCGTATCAATAAATATTTACATAGTCTGGTCCACAGGGACCAAGTAGGTTTTGTCCCTGGAAGGCAGAAACCTACTTTCTACAACAGCGGAAAATCCTGAGATTCTTACTGTCCTTAGACATATATAAAGCCTTTGATTCTCTATCCTGGGAATATCTGCGGTTTGTGCTATCTCGTTGGGATTTTGGGGATTCTATTCTTTCTTGGATTCAAGCCTTGTATTCTTCCCCCCTCGGCTTCCGTTAAATACGCTGGGTATTTTTCAGATTCTTTTCCTATTTGGCGAGGGGTGAGACAAGGTTCCCCCCTATCCCCGGTGCTCTTTGTCTTGGCGCTTGAGCCGCTGGCTTTAACACGCCAATTGTAATGTATCGTGTTTTCCATACATGGGGCAGGAGTTTAAGTTGAACCTTTTTGCAGACAATGCCCTCTTGACTCTCACTAATCCCCTGATGACGCTTCCAAATTTGCAACAGGTTCTTGTGCGCTCCGCCTTGATTTCGGGTCTCCGTACTAATTTGGATAAGACTGTCACTCTCAATATTACTTTGGCCTCAGATTTGGTTTTGCGCCTATAATCCCACTTCCCTTACAAATGGGCTTCCTCTACTCTTGAATACCAAGGCATTCGCTTGACCCCTACCTATGACTCGTTGTTTGCTCCAAATTATTATCCATTGCTTCTCTCTGTGTCCTCTCTTATGCACTCTTATGCCGAAATTGTTATACTTTGTTCATACCCTTCTAGTGCAGGTTCCTCCGCATTTCCTTTGGTTATTTCAGGCGAAGATTATGCATTTTATCTGGGCCGATAAGCACCCCAGAGTCTCCAGAAATACGCTTTTTGTTCATAGACTCCAGGGTGGACTTGGGGTGCCTAATGTAACTATTACAATGTACTTACAATGTAAGTATTATCAGGCGAGCCAGATTGCCCCGCTGTCTGTTGCATGCTTCCTCTGATGTTCCTCTCTGGGTCCTGCTGGAACTACCTAATTGTGCCCCTATTGCGACAACAATGCTTCTATGGCTTCCCCCTGCCCTACGCCCTATGACACTCAGTCCGATTTAGCTCCATGGTCCAAGTGTGGGACTCGGTATGCTACTCCAGTGGCCTGATGTCCCTTTCGTACCTTTGCTCCCAATTGTTAACAACCCTCTTTTTCCACCAGGTTTAGATCAACCAAGGGCATTTTCTTGGTGGGTGGCCAATGGTTTTTCGCAGGTGCGCCACTTTTTGACTTCTCAATCCTTCCCCACCTGGAATTCTCTTCGGGTGTCACGGGATGTCACTCCAGCGGAATTTTTTCGTTACCTTCAATTGCGGCATTGGCTGACCTCACTGTGGGGCACTTCTGCTTTCCCGTATCGGACATCCGCCTTTGAAAAGCTTTGCCAACAGCATCCAGGTGCTCCTGGCCTTATTTCCCTTCTTTATGCAGCTTTGAACAGACACTCGACACATACTTCTCTCTCATATGTTGCTCAATGGGAGTGCGACCTGGGGGCAGTCATGGATCTGGAGGACTGGAATAGGGCCTGGTCGTTTATAGCTAAATGTTCATTTGATACGGCCACGCTGGAGGTGGCATTCAAAGTATTGTTTCGCTGGTATTGGGTTCCAGCTCATTTGGCCCAGGCAAACCCTGTCTGCAGTGATTGATGCTTCCGGGGTTGTGGCCATCGTGGTGATGTATTGCATATCTGGTGGTCGTGCCCAAGACTGATTGGTTTTTAGTCTCATGTGTTTGGTATCCTTTTCACCTTGTTCCATCTCTCCATACACCGAGATGCTCAGTACGGTTTGCTTCATTGTCCCATACCGGGTTTCTTGGCTCACCAGCAGAAGTTGGCTTCCTATTTGTTTTTGTCGGCCACTAGAACAATTGCTCAGGCATGGAAGCACCCATTTGTCTCTCTTCAGGGGATGTGGGACCGTATGACCAATATGATGCTTAATGAACAGATGTTGAGTATTTGTAACAAATCCCAACAGAAATGTTTGAAAATATGGGAGCCATGGTTGCAGTATGCCCTCCCCACGCTACC
Source organism: Staurois parvus (assembly GCF_062004578.1). Lineage (NCBI taxonomy): Eukaryota > Metazoa > Chordata > Amphibia > Anura > Ranidae > Staurois > Staurois parvus. The sequence goes on from NW_028318980.1 coordinate 1,572,693, forward strand.
CCCGGCTAGTCTGGGGATGTCATGTTGCTCGTTATTGGCGTTCCCGGACGCTTGCTCATGGTCTTGTCATCTTTTTCCTTTTGTACTCCTCTTTCATTTTCTATTTCTGTTTGTTTTTGGTGTGGCGGTGGATAGCTGCCTTTGGTTTGAGATTCTGTCGATGTTATACCAATGTTTTTGCCATTGATGTGCCACTGATAGCCCCTGCGTGGGCGCACCTTTTGCTCTGTTGGTGTTAGAGCACTGTTTTCTTTATTTTTTTTATGTGCAATTGATGGCCCCTGCGTGGACATGTTTTGTTGCTCCTGTTTTTTTTAAATGTTTATAAACTAATAAAAATCATTGAAATACAAAAAAAATATAACCCAAATTATTTTATAACCAAAAATAATTATAAAATTTTTTTTTACATTTGTATTTTATTTTTTTTATATTATTATTTATGGGGTTTTTTTCAAACATACTGTCATCCTAGCAGTACAGTGTCACCATAATGACACTGTACTACTTGTGGGGGGTGATGAAGATTTTTTTTTTTTTTGTTTTTACACTGATTGCTTTTACACCCATAAAGGGTGTAAAAGCAATAATTTCTTCTCTCTGGCTGCATTGTTGCAGCCACTGAGAAATACTGTGAGAGCTGTGATTGGTCACAGCTTGTCACATGGTACAAGGCTGTTGTGAATAGCCCTGTACCATGTGGTCACTAGTAGTAAGCAATGATGTCAGGAAGTGACATCTTGCTTACTACTATTCATCTGATCACTAATTGGCCAATTGGTGAACACATGATCGGGACCTCACACAGAAGTCCCGTACAGAGATCGGTGTTTGAGGGAGCGCGCACAGGCAGGGAATGTGGGAGGATGTTTATAAACGGTAACCCTTTTCTGCACTGCTCCCGTCTGTCCGTTTATGTACATGGGCCGGACTGGAAGTAGTTAAAAAAAGGGTCCTGGACTTTTTCCCTTATGTTTCTGCAGGTAGGGAAGCCCATTGAAATGAATGGACTGCCTACACACAGAATTCAGGTTACAAAGGTGTGAAAGAAGGCTTAAAGTGGTAGTAAAGTCTGCAAGTTAAATGCATAATATGCTAGTATGTATTACATACTATCACATTATGAAAGACTCGTCGTAAAACAAAGCCCTCCAGTGGCACTCAGGGAGAAATGATGAAGCCACGTGACCCGGTGGCGTAACGCATAGGGGAGGGGCTCTGACGTCATGACGCTTAAAGGCAACTACACAGCAAGTATATTGGAGTGTGGCAAACACACTGAGGATCCTGTATTTTTGTGTAAAAAGCGATTTAATTCATATATCATGTGAGTGCACTACATGTGTTTAATACATATTTTAAAAAGAAGATAAAGCACTATATTCTATTTTTTAAATTGCATGGTACTTATGCATATGGAGAGAAAAAACCTGAAGGGAATGAAGAGACCCCTTAGTGAGAAGAGGGATAATTCCATCCATCCATCCGCCTTCAGGAAATAGGTTTCTAGGAAGTAGCGAGACCCCCTGCTGGAAAAAGGGAAACACTCCACTCATCCATCCGGGAAACAGGGATACATTCATCTACTCATCTCTGAGTCTAATTAAAGGGACACTGTCAGGGCAGGAGCTGAGGAACGAACAGGCAGGCCTAATAACAATGTAACGCACTGGCTGACGACAACCACCACCCACAGACCGAAGTCCCTCAGGGCGCGGAGTCTAAGTCCCAGGCTGCCCTTCACCTGGACCCCTGATGGTGGGGATGGACTTGACGCAGCCAGGAACCAGGTCGCGGCCCCCGAGACACCCCAGTTGCGGTAATGGCAGCCGCCAATGGTGTGTAGTTGGTGGAAAGGACAATAGAGTAGTCGGGCAGGCCGGGTCGACAACAACGGGACAAAACAGTACAGGACAGCAGATGAGAATCACAGGTCACGAGCCGGGTTCAGCAACAGAGGGTCAGATCAAAGGAGAACACAAAGAATGGTCAAGCCAAGTCAGATTCTAGGAGAGTCAGAACAGAGCTGTAGCGACACAAGGACACAAGACACAAGTGCAAAGAGCATGTGCGGACCACAGGCTTATATGTAGTCAGCCACACTCCTCTGGGGGATGGACCTCAGAGACCTGAAGGCATAAAAGATTCCCACCATGCTCTGCAGAAATCCAAGATGAATGCCAGCACATGGAGCAACACAACCTCTGGGAAAGGGTAGGACCTTGACAGACACAGCTTGGTCATATACGTCAGGTGAGAGCACAACTGGTGAAGGAGCACATAAGTTAAAGATTGGTGGACTATACGCTACTCATTTTATTACACCATTTAAAGACACATCAAAGTCACAGATTATTCAAAGATACGCACGCAGCATCAGTATGATTGCAACATCATGCTGCTGAATTAATGTTGGACTCACTTTATTTTATTAATTTATTTTATTTAACCCCTTCCCGCCGGCACCTTCTGCCCTTTAAGAGTTTCAGACGCCGGGAGGCTGGGCGGGGCGGGTGGGGCGTGGTTTAGGGATCATGTGACCGCCGTGACGCGTCATCACGTCGGTCACATGATCGGGAAAGGTCCCGATCGAAAGAGCGGACCGGACCTTTCCGTGAGTACCGGACATGTGTGCTGGGAGCGCACGCTCTCAGTACATATGTTTTTTGTTACATGAATGCAAATGTGCGGCCGCTGGGCGTCTAGGCCCAGACGCCGGGTGGCCGCACATTTGTGTGCGGCCGGCGTAAAGGGGTTAATATATATCTTTTTCAATCATTCTTATTTGTGTCTATTTATATATTTCCCATCTTATTTATTGTCAATGGAGCGAGACACCTTGCTTTTTGATTCATTTATTAGAAGCTTACCTGTAGGTACAACTCACCAAGGAGTGTTCAGTAACGCTTTAATTTCCATGATCTGGGCACAGCTGCACTTTACAGTAACGGCAAACAACAATTTCATGCCTGAAGGAGCCAAACGTGAGAAAAAAAATGCTATAAACCAGTGTAAATATGTCTGGGCAACAATCAGTTTATCTCCATATGAATGACAAATAAACTGTGTTTTGCTTAAAACAAAAATATTAAGTAGAGTAAAAAATTCCAATACAAAAAATTGAAAAGTCCACAAATAGTCCCATACAGAATGTGCAGAGTAATAGAAAACACACTTTTTGAATCCTTGCAATTGAAATGCCACCAACACCAATTGTGCGCCCAAGGTGGTATATAGATGGTCTCTTACTGACTCCCCGTGACCAGGGGCGGACTGACAACTCATGGGGCCCCTGGGCAATAGGAAATCATGGGGCCCCTGTGTTCTCGCCTACACTCAAACCACACCCAAAAAAGCCTATGAAAAGTACCAGGGGCATCTCATGGGGCCCCCTACTGACCCCGGGCCCTTGGGCAATGCCCGAGTGCCTAAATGGTCAGTTTTCCCCTGGGTGAGTCTTTATTGTTGATCTAAGGCAGCCTTTCTCAATCTCCCCCCCCCCCATTGACTTCTCCATCACATCCAACAACGCCACCATCAAACCCGCCCCGCAGGCCAGAGTACTTGGTGTCATTCTGGACTCCAACCTATCTTTCCAGCCCCAAGTCCAATCTTTAACAAACTCGCGCAGACTCCACCTCCCCAACATCGCCAAAATACGCACTTTCCTAACTCCAGAAACCACTAAACAGCTCATCCACTCCCTCATCATATCGCGACTCGACTACTGCAACTCCCTGCTCACTGGCCTGCCTCGCCGCTGGCTATCCCCGCTTCAGTCGATCCTGAATACGGCTGCCAGACTCATTCACCTTTCCAACCGCTCCGTTTCTGCCACCCCCCTCTGCCAATCCCTCCACTGGCTTCCGATTGCGCAACGGATCAAATTCAAAATCCTAACACTGACGTACAAAGCTGTCCACCATACTGCCCCGAACTACATCACCGACCTAATATCCAAGTACCACCCAACACGCACACTCCGCTCCTCACAAGACACCCTTCTTTCTAGTCCCCTGGTCTCCTCCTCCCATGCCCACCTCCAGGACTTCTCCAGAGTGTCACCCATCCTCTGGAACTCCCTGCCCCAACCCCTCAGATTATCACCTACTCTCCTCTCCTGTAGGCGCACCCTGAAAACTCATCTCTTCAGGGAAGCCTACCCCACCCCTTGCTAACCTGCCGACCTCCTCCACTCTTCCTACCACTCCATCCCCCACAGCTATCTCCTCCTGTGCCACCATCCCCTCCCTCCTAGATTGAAAGCTCGAAAGAGCAGGGCCCTCGGACCCCTCATGTTTTGCATTGTATTGGTATTGTTCTGTCACATGTTCTGTCCCCCTTTGTAATGTACAGCGCTGAGCGAACTATTGACGCTTTATAAATACTGTATAATAATAATAATCTTTTCAACACAGAGGAACCCCCTGAAATACTTCCCTGGTCTCAGGGAATCCCTTCTAAAAATGACTATATCTACCACTCATGATGCATTTGTATGATGGTCAGTGAGAAGAATGCTCCTAAGAGAAGTCTCAAGACGCTTATAAGATCACTTAGGGAATCCAGGTCCCCTTCAATGTCAATCACAATAGCATCCAGGATCACCATCACTCACAAGTAAATAAAGTGAAAGACACCATATCCGTTATGCAGAATAAAAAAGAGAGAACCTCTCCATAGCGTAAAAACATCTTTAAAAGCTTTATTATGATCAACACATTGCGGTCACTTGATAAAAATAACTCATGTGCATGTAATAGGATATACCAGACCGGCATCCAAACACTTCCTACACGTGGTGAAGCGAGATGACGTCAGCATGAGGCTCTGATCAATGTGTTTCATCATCAAAAACACGTCTTCTGGGGCAAATATCTCCATATTGTCTTATTTGACCAATGAATATACTGTATATATATAAAAAAAAAAAGACCACCACATATGGGGCACAGTGTTGAGCTTTATACATATGCGACTCTGGTTTCCAGGCTCTAAAGCTGGTTGAGTGGAATAAAAATTATTTTTAAAAAAAGCCAGAAGGGGAGTTTGGTCACATGACTTGGCAAAGTGATGTGACCCGGTCTGCTCCTGTCATAGATATTGCTGACGTAAGCAGAGAAAGCTCTGTAGGATGGCAGGGCTACCTGCATGTTATGAATGAGATGCAACATGCAGTCCCCTGTATGAAGTAACCCTGTAGAGTAAAAGGGAGAGTGATATTGTTATAAATGAGCCCTTTAGTGGCTTTAATTGAATTTGAGAGTTATAGTGTGAGGTCTCGTCTCTCTGGAGTTTCTAACAATATATCACGTGTTTAATTGAGAATAAACTGGACGTTCTCTGCTTAGCAACTGTCAGCCAACAATGGAATGTTAAGCCTTCAAGAAGGCCAAAGGGTTAAAGGGTAGAATGGTTTTTGAACAATTTTTTTTTAACATTTCTTTTAAAAATTTGAGAAAATACTCTATAAACCAAGTTGTAATATATGCAGTATATATTATAATAATAATTTAAATCTTTATTTTAAAACAAAACGTGATACAGGGTGCATCACTGATAATCAATTTACAAGGAAAGTTAGGTTTTCTATAACAAAGGAACAGCCCCACCTACATGCTTGTTGCTATTCTGTGTACGCAGGGGTGGACTGACAACTCATGGGGCCCCTGGGCAATAGGGGATCATGGGGCCCCTGTGTCCTTGCACAAACTCAAAAAAGCCTATGAAAAAGGTACCAGGGGCATCTCATGGGGCCCCCTACTGATGCCCTTGGGCAGTGCCTGAGATTCCAAATGGTCAATCTGCCCCTGTGTGTACGACTTACTAATTTAGATAGCCCTACCTCAGAGTTGGAGCAAACGCTAGCAACCTATGCAAGATGTCAAAGTACCAAACCTTGACAATCCTTCAATAAGCCAGGATAATGGTGCAATTGGTCGTAGCCAAGGTGGATGACGTTATAAGCACATGGTAGGGCCATGGGAGTGCAGACAATGCACAGGGAGTAGCTTCTCTGTACCTATGACAGTTGAAGAGATGGTGGAGCTCATGCCACTTGCTACCATGCTTAGAACCTCATTGCTCCTTAATCCATCTCTGCCACCTTTTTTGCTGGGGAAATGGAAAGGGACTTGTCCTTCCTCCAAGTCATTTGGAAATCTACATAATTTGATCTCTCTTGCTTTTTAGCACAAGAACTATTAGGTGTCTTAGAAATCTACTGACCCTTCCTAAAGCAAACCATATTTACCTCCATAGTTATTCAAACTGTATGTTTAAAAACATTATTAAATATAGATTACATTATTAAATATTATTATTTAATTATTAGAATAGATTGTTAGAGAGGTAAATTTTGTTTTTTTTAGCTCCTCTGTAATCATTGGAATGGTGAGTGATTATTTTTGGCTGTTCTGGGTCCCACTGGTTGCAGGCTCAGCTGCTTCCCTCTGCCTTCCAGTGGATTCTAGAATGTAGTGGGTTGGAAGAAGCACACCCTGGGCCTGAATATTCATATAGTGTGAGCCAATCCCTGTGAAGAGTATGACCAGTAGGGGACTGAGGGGTAGATAAATAATCTGGTACCTGGAGTAGCAGGGTTCTTGCCCAGGAGTAGAATGCCCCATTGTGAAGGGGTATCATGTACCTGGTGACAAAGGCCAATGGAGAGAGGGCTTCCCTTGCGGCTAAGTTCCAGACTCCCCTGAAGGTGGGACAGCAGGAGTCAGGCTCAGAGTAGCACAGGTCGCCTGTGGGAGTGCTTGTTTGGTGGTCTACCCAGGAGCAGGGCTGATGCGCTGAGATGGGTTCTGCAGGCAGGGGGCGCTTGTGCGAGGTATGCAGGCAGGGTGCTCCTGTGCAAGCTATGCAGGTCTTTCAGAGAACAGAGGATCACAGGATAACTAATTCGAGCCAAGGTTGGGTGCCAGGTGGGGATCGGAGCAGATGTAGTCAAAAGGATTGCAGAGGTCATACACAGGAGAGAAGATCTGTTAGACAAGCCGGGGTCAGGTCGGGGTTAAACAGCAGCAGACAGGTCCAGGAGCAAGCCGAGTCATTAACAGGAAATCACAAGTCAGGATAGCAAGGGAACGAAGGTACTAGGGAGCCAGAGATCAACCAGCACCTGAGACTAGTGCAGGGCTTCCTTATATAGGCCATTTGGCGCCACATTTGAGCCAATGTGAACTTCTGAGGCCATACGAGGTACTGGCAGGGGTGCCAGGTCTCCTAACACCTCTGCTGAGGACAGAGCCCTGACAAGGGGTTCATTGAGTTCATTGAGGTCCAAGCTCAATGAGAGCTTGGGGGCCTATTTTCTAACAGGAGCTGGAGCCAAATCAAAAGGGATTCACCGATGATCTGGCCTGTAAATTCACAGAAGTGTCTGGTCGATATTGGACAAAGGTATCCAAGTATACGGGGACATTGTGAGTATATACCTGAGTGTGAGATTCAAGTGACTGTTCACTGCTCTAACCCTTTGATCATCTGCTCTAGTGCTGCTGATTTGGGACCTTTCCTTTGCTTGGAGTCCCAGGGTTGCTTGCTCTCCTATTGTCTGCCAAGAATGGAATTGTCCTGAAGAATGTAGACAAGGCAGAGTGTCCTCTGATTTCTTTGTGCACTGAATTTGGAGTATCTCAAAGCACACCCTACAGCCCAACAAAGTTCAACATGCATTAACCATCAAAAGACATTCCTTGCCTTGTCATTGAGTTGTGAGATCGTCCAAGTGGATGTGTTCCTGACTGCACATACACCCGATTGGGAAGAGAACTTGGCACAAATCATTGGGGCGTGTCCTGGGTCTGTGCTACAGATATAATTATTTTGCTGTATTGAAACTTATAAATCCAGAAATGCGTTGTCTGCTTAATTATTTTGGCTTCTTTCCCCTTTTAATTTCACAGATAAAAACTGGGCAGGACTGATAACACTTATTTATATAAAAAAATCCAGCGGCACAAAAAATCCCCAAACAAGGTATGAACTGCTGCTGTACACTAGTGTAACACACCAAATAATATAAAACAATATAAACAACGCAAATAAAAAACCCCAAATCATATAAATAATAACTTCAAATAATAAGTGCAAAAAACAATGAATATACATATAAATATGAATAAAAAATAAAAATATGAAAAAATAAAAATAAAGTGTCCACACACACATATAGAGTCCTTCTTCTCAAAAAAACTCAGCGTGCGTTCTACTCACCAGAAGTTACGTAGGACGGATAGACGGCAGACCGGAAGTGCGTCGACGCGTTTCGCCCCTCCCCTGTGGGAGGGGTGCGTTCCAAGCGGCCATCTTTCAGAATGGTTAGCGAGACACTCTGTCATCTTCTGCTAGAAGGTTGTGAGGTTTCTGAAGCTGTCTGTGGACTCTATGGGAACGATGTTTGGCCGTTTTGAAGGCAAATAAACAAATGCTTTTATTGAATTTGTAAAATGTGAGTGGCCTGGTATTATTATTACTACTATAAAAAAAGTATTAGCAATATTACACTATATACATTCTTTTCTTGCACTATTTTGGCGTAGGGAGGAAGGATACATCAGGAGTGATTGAAGTGAGAATCTGATCCATATCTGGTGGAATGGAGTCCTGGAGGCTGTAGAGGGGGTATAGGATCCCTAAAATTCCTAAAGGCGTGCAAATCACCAGCATCTGGTGAGTGCGGTTTATGTTGGTTGCAGCACTAGTGGATGGTGGAAGCACATATTTAAAGGAGAAAATTTTTCTTGGTTGGAGCACTAAGGACTGATAACACTGCTTAAGAGCTGCATAGGAAGTTACAAGATTCAACAGGTATTATTTTGCACTTATCAAATAGATAAAACAAAACACTTTCAGCAGTATATTTACCAGGTGAAAACGGGACAACTACCAGAAGTTCTTTGTTTACTTTTTAAAAAAAATTAAAAATGCACATTTTTTTGCAGGTAAAAAAAGCCCAACATCTTTTATTTATTTATTTACTTATTTTTGAAGCCTGTAAAGTATTGCACAAGTGATTATCAAATCATGCAGGCAACTTATACAAGCAGTTTAACACTGGCAGGAAGACTCAATGAACTGCTACTACAACTAGCACTCCACAGCACCATGGTGGTTCTTTGAAAACTTCAAGCCGAATTCCATAAAGGAGTTTACCATGGGAGAACCCAAGCAGGCTTGCTCGGTCCCTGTCTTGCCCCCTCTCTCCCCTCATTGGCTCATTGGCTGTGATTGACAGCAGCGGGAGCCAATAGCTCCCGCTACTGTCTCAGCCAAGGGGGGGGAAAAGCCCTTTTTTTTGGTGGGATTTTAATGGCACAATTTACTTGTATGATAAATTTCAACAATTCAAAAGAGATTTTTTTATAAAAACAGTATGAAATTTTATTTTTACAATCTTCAACAATAAATATAAAGCTACAATACATATTGCGGCGGTGTCATCAGAGATAGTATTACAAATCTAATCATGGATCATGCATGGTTCGCACTTGACGCGTTTCGACATCAACAAAAATCTCTTCTTCGGAAGTGCTCAAGAAGGCATGACGTATGATTCCATGTGAGGTAAAATCCGCCAGGAAATATTAAAAACAAATTGTTATGTTAACACAGCCACGGATTTCTCATATATCACAGGCAAAAATGATGAAACAAAAATGAATAAAGAAAAAATTGAGACCAGTGGATGAAATATGCAGGCCAAATGCTTCCTGAAGGGGCCCCACCCAAACAGGGGCGGACTGACAACTCATGGGGCCCCCAGGCAATAGGGGATCATGGGGTCCCTGTGTCCTTGCCCACACTCAAAAAAGCATATGAAAAAGGTACCAGGGGCATCTCATGGGGCCCCCTACTGACCCCGGGCCCTCGGGCAGTGCCCGAGTTTCCAAATGGTCAGTCTGCCCCTGCACCCAAATGCACCATCAACAAGATTACCTGCTGGTTGCTACTGATAGGGCAGTGCTACTATGAGTGCGAAGCAATGACCACAAGGAATTTGCATGAGAAAGTGTTGATGACCTGATAAAAATCAGGACTGAGATGTGAAAGACAGCCCAATATGGGGTAATATACCAGGTCTATCCTAAGAAGCATGCTTGATGGCTGTGAGCTGTGCCGTTAAAGTCCCACCAAAAAAGAGGACTTTTCCCCCCCTTGTATTCGTTAGTTGGCACTTTGTGTATTATATCCCTTCCTCTCTCTGTCTCAGCCAATGAGGAGGGAGAGTCCATGGAGAGCCGAGCCTCTTGCTGGGGCAATGAGGCACAGGTAAGTATTGGCGGTGGGGTAAGCTGCACACAGAAGGTTTTTTACCTTCATACCAGGGGCGGACTGACCAATTGGAAACTCGGGCACTGCTCGAGGGCACTGGGTCATTAGGGGGCCCCATGAGATGCCCCTGGTACCTTTTTCATAGGCTTCCCTTCCTTTCTTCAACCCACCCCTCCTTTCTTTCCCTTTTCAGGCCAGTGACTGCAATAATAACCCTCAGTATTGGTGTCAGTGGTCACAATAATAACCCTCACACCTATTGTCCGTGTCTGCAAGAATAACCACAGCTTTTGAGTTAGTGGCTGTAATATTAACCACTAAGCAGTGCCCCCCAGGGGCGGACTAACCATTTGGAAACTCGGGCACTGCCAGAGGACCCGGGGGCTGTAGGTGGCCCCATGAGATGCCCCTGGTACCTTTTTCATAGGCTATTTTGAGTGTGGGCAAGGACACAGGGGCCCCATGATCCCCTATTGCCCGGGGACCCCATGAGTTGTCAGTCCGCCCCTGCTTCATACATAGAATGCATGAAGGTAAAAAACCTTGGGCCTTTACAAATATTTTAAGGTTTATATATACTTTAACCCCCGCATATTTTATGGGGCTCTTAGAGTAATAGCCTTTGAAAAATGCTTATTATTAATATTATCATTATCGCCGTCATCATCATCACCACCGATTGCCAGTCATTCATTACTCTGGCTGTTGATAGTTATTTGTAAAAATAATACTACTTTAAATGACCTTTTCATTAAAAAATGTAATGCTATCACTTAATTTAATTCATATTAAAAAACATCTTGCGTATATCAACTTTTTGCAGCTAAGGAATAATTTCAACCCCCTTCCTAAGTACGCACATTGAATTACTGAACATGACTCGAGAAAATTATTCTTCCACAAAAAGCACACACACCGATTTTAAATTATTAAGTTAGAAAGTTAATTAAGCAGGTGTATTCACATCTGTAATGGTTGAGTCAGGGATTAAATACTTTGGATCACATATATTTGTTGGTTATTAATCATTAAGCATAGGATTTCATGAAGCTCTCCTGTACCCAGCAGACCCGCTGGAGTACTTACTCGCTAATGCATTATTTTTTTTTTCTCCCCCTCTAATTTAAAAGAATGTAATTAAAACAGAATTTGACAATTAATTCTAAGCAGGTGGGCATCAATTCCGGAGATTATGACTACAATTCTACCGAGTCATTGAAATTCATGAGAATTATTTTAAACCAGGAGCAAGAAAAAAGGGCAAAGTTTTACCGCAGTGAAAGTTTTGATTAATTTAAAGTGGGCCTGTCATAATGTACAGTGGAGGGAGCCATTTTTTTGGGATCAGTTGCTATAACCTGAACATTTTCATAAGACATAGAGATAGATGTTCAAATGTACGCATATAAAATAATATTAAAAAAAAGCATAAAAAAAAATATATAAAAAATAAATATTTTTTTGGTGCTCCATGTTTTTCTTTAACCATTGATATGTATATATCTCAAATAATAGGCTTCTCTTGTTTCTTTCTTTTTGTTCTGAATATACCATATATAATAATAAAAATGTGAAAAATATACAAATCACAAATAATAGCGCAAATTTTTTTATTATTATTTTGAGTTTTTTAATAATAGCAGCATCCAGTGAGTGTATTTCCTCTTTTTATTACATTGGCGCAATGATGTTGGTATAATAGAAGTGTTGTATTTATTGGAACATTTCTTTGGTAACTAACTTTTTAGTGATACCATATATAAGGTTTGACAATTTAATTCCTGGAATGCCCGCGATATAGCACTATGGTGGTAAGTCACATAGCCATTCGCACTCAAGCGTGTTCTGACATGATCTAACTTGCACTCGCCTGGGTCGCAGACCAGGGGACTCAGCCTTTATGGGGTAGTAGGAGAAACAGTGTGTGTGTGTGTGTGTTGCGCTGTCGGTGGAAAATGAGTGATAGGAATCTAGAGCGGTAGATCAACATCAAATTTTGAGTGAAAATTCGCAAAACTGCGAGTAAAACCTTAGCTCTGTTACAACAGACTTATGGTGAACATTCTATGAAAAAGTGTTTTGAATGGCATAAGCGGTTTAAGGATGGGCAGAAAGATGTCCACGACGACGTAGGAAGCAGGCAGCTGAAAATGCAAAGGATGGATGTGATTGTGGAAAATGAAAAGGTTACAAGAATCCGTTCAGAAGAGAGGACAGGAACTCTGGTCTGACAAATGGATTCTTCACCACGACAATGCTCCTGCGCACGTGTTAAGTGTTCACGAGTTCCTAGCTCAGAAATCTATTCCACAATGTAATTGATCACCTTATTCTCCTGAGTGGGAACTCTGCCATACTGAAGTTTCTATCTACTCAACCCAACTCTGATGAAGAAGGAAGCACCCTTCGAAACGCGTTAGTTTTTACCCCCCCCCCCCTTTGGATTTACCTGTAACCCTGTGTGGATTATGGTTTACTTATGCCTGTTTTACCGTCACCTTTGTGAGTATATTTCCTAAATTAAATAAAATTAGTCACTATTTATTGAGGTAATGCGCAAGGTTTTTGCGCTCTTTCTTTCATCCTCTTCTACAGTTTTATCAAGCTTCCCCAGCTTCATGATAGAGCTGCACAACCTCTGATCGCCAGCGGATGAACACACTGTTTGTTACTAATGCCTGTTTGATCTGAGTCTTTGAGCGCAGGAGATAATGGATCTTTGGTGACTAAGAAGTTAAAGAGCCAGCATTCAGCACAGATAGTCACAGTGACTGTTTTTTGATATAACAAGAGCGTCATTCTCCTTGTTGATCAGCAAGCAGTACATTGAGACAGTTAAGAAGCTTAGATAAGTCATTAGAAGGAAAAGACTGACCAAGAATATGAAAATGAAAATCCCCATTCAACATGACAATGCATAACCACACAAATTGTGGTAACATATCAGGTAATCGAAAAATGTAGCTGTCAGGAATGGACTTGCCAATAGTGGTGGGACTCACCTGCCTTGTGGGCTGCAGTACCAGGGCTGGCCAGCGGGTGCTCTCAACAACCAGAGGTTCACTTCGGCAATTAGCCATCACCTGGGGCTAATTGCAGGTGGTGTATTTAAGGGATGGCCAGACCTGCAGTCTGTGCCTTGGTGTGTGTTTTTCCATGGGCCCCTGTACCTTGTAACCTGCATTCCTGTTCCTGTTCCTGCCCGACTTGTTGCTGACCCTGCCTGATCCTTACCTCTGCTGACTTCTCCTGTTTGATCCCTGGCTTGTGACCCTGACCATTCTCTTCGCCTGCTCCTCCTGTACCTACCTGTCCGATAGTTATCGACCCGGCCTGCCTGACTACGTTGTGCTCTATATGTGTATGTACCTGTCAGGAATGGACTGGCCAGCAATGGTGGGACTCACCTGCCTTTTGATCTGCAGTACCAGGGCTGGCCAGCGGGTGCTCCCAGCAATCAGAGACTCAACCTTTCAGCCAGCTATCACCTGGAACTGATTATACTGGTGTATTTAAGGGATGGCCAGATCTGCAGACTCTGCCTTGGTGTTGTGTTTGTCCTGGGCCCTGTATCTGTCCTGCATCCTGTTTCTGTTCCTTTGCTGACCCTGCCTGATCTGAACCGCTGCTGACTTCACCTGCTCTGATCCCGGCTCGCTCCTGACCATCCCTCTGCCTGACCCTCTGTACCACGCTGCTTGCTACCTGTTCTGATCCCTGGCTTGTGACCCTGACCATCCCTCTGCCTGACCCTCTGTACCACGCTGCTTGCTACCTGTTCTGATCCCTGGCTTGTGACCCTGACCATCCCTCTGCCTGACCCTCTGTACTACGCTGCTCGCTACCTGCTGAACCTGGCCTGTGACCCCGACCAATCTCCGCTTGCTCCCCCTGTACCTACCTGCCCTATTGATATTGACCCGGCCTTCCTGACGACGCTTGCTTGTATGTACTGTTATCTGTGGGTGGTTGGTTTGGTTTGTTTGCACTGTATTATGTTTTAGTATTGCACTGCGTTTATGTTTGTATTGTTAGTGTTAATAAATTATATTGTTTATCACATATCTGAAGTCTGCGTTTCCCTGCGTCAGTCACACACCTCTGGTCATACCCGGGAGCCCTGACAGTACCTGTGTATCTTTATCAGTTTAGGTCTGGGTTTGTTTCACCTTGTTGTATGTATTTGTGTTAGCTTGGGGTCTGGTACACTGTGTTTATGTTTGTATTGTTAGTCTTAATAAATTGTCTTATTTATACCATATCTAAAGCTTGCGTTTCCCTGTGTCAGTCCACACACTTCTGGTCACACCTGCATCCCTGACAGTAGCTGATCAGTCCCCCATCCACTGTACAACCCAGATTTAGCCCCTCTGACTTCCACTTGTTCAGTTCATGATAGAGGGTCTTTGGGGACAATGATTTAATGGAGATTTCCAGACTCCAGGGGGATCCCACACATCACATACATACTTAATGGATCTGAGCTGGAACAATGTAACTATGTGAGAATTGTCATTTGCCACTCGCCTGGAATTCATCTTTAAGTCACACAACCTATTCCAGTGACATTATTTCCCAATGAATGAATGATAAAACAGAATCCAAAATGGACAGGTGGACCAAAGAGCGTATGGACTAGAGTAAAAAGCTTAAAATCCTTTCCATTGGCAGTTCCGCCAATATGCCCCATGAAGCAGATCACCTGGCTTTGTGTTGCTGTAGCTATTTTGGTGATTTTTATAGCATAAATATAGAATCATGAGCATGTATTGTTTTAGAAGTTAGGGTTCCCCTAATCATATGCTAATGAACTAGATGGACTGGTTCATGAGCTCAAGGCAGGAAATGATGCTATAGAAAGTAGGACAGGAAGAGGACACCCATGTGCTGGAAAACAAAGGAGCATCAGAAGTTGTTTTGTAGGGTTCCAAGAAGCAGCCTGGAGAAATCCTGATTTAAAGGAAAAAGGCTCTATTACCAGGAAGAACCAAGTTCAGTATTTGTTTAGTGTACGCCTATCAAATACATTGTACACACTTTATTGCTAGGAAGGATAGATAGCTTGTGAATGTTGTAAGCATATTTTGTGTTATTTTGCATGCTGTGAATTTTTTTCAACATTTCTGTTCTGTAGGGCATATAAATACACTACAGTGGTTTTTATGTTTCCTTGTTTTTACCAAAAAGAACTTTAACCAGTTCCCACTCAATAGTAAAATGACTGCCTAGCGGAACTTTCATCAATTCGTGTGGGCATCATATCATGTCCTCCCGGAATGCCTCCTTGTCCGTGGGGCTGCACTGCGGTGAGATCTGTCACTGGCAGTGTCCATGGGACACAGTCAATACCCAATCTGTGTACCAGCCCGTTGCTGTTACCTTGTGACCACTGTGACCAATCACAGCAGGTCACATGACAATTGTAAACAATGGATGGCTTCCTTTCATGCCATCTATAGTATACAATTGTGCTGCTAGCTGTGATTGGTCACAGTGATCACATGGTACAGACTGGGTCAATCACAGCCTATCTGTGTCATGTGATTACCTGTGATCAATCACAGCTAATTACAACAACACTGAATGAATCAATTTCATTCAGTTAAATGCTTGCCTATAGCAGTGAAATTCACTGCTATAGACAATCGTAATGTGTAAAAAAAAAATACTGATCACTTCCCCAGAGTAGTACAATGTTACTTTAGTAACATTATATGACTCTGGTCAGAGTGTTTTATTAAAAAAAATGGTGAAAACATTTTTTTAAATTTCTTCATTTTACCAAACATTATGACAAAAAATTATAACCTCAAAAAACTCACCATGGCTCTTGCTAAATACCTTGGACTGTCTACTTTGAGGGATATCTGTACTGTTCTGACATTTGGGGGATATCTGTACTGTCCTGACATTTGGGGGATATCTGTACTGTCCTGACATTTGGGGGATATCTGTACTGTTCTGACATTTGGGGGATATCTGTACTGTTCTGACATTTGAGGGATATCTGTACTGTTCTGACATTTGGGGGATATCTGTACTGTTCTGACATTTGGGGGATATCTGTACTGTTCTGACATTTTGGGGATGTCTGTACTGTCCTGACATTTGGAGATATCTGTACTGTCCTGACATTTGGGGGATATCTGTACTGTCCTGACATTTGGGGGATATCTGTACTGTTCTGACATTTGGGGGATATCTGTACTGTCCTGACATTTGGGGGATATCTGTACTGTCCTGACATTTGGGGGATATCTGTACTGTCCTGACATTTGGGGGATATCTGTACCGTCCTGACATTTGGGGGATATCTGTCCTGTCCTGACATTTGGGGGATATCTGTACCGTCCTGACATTTGGGGGATATCTGTCCTGTCCTGACATTTGGGGGATATCTGTACTGTTCTGACATTTGGGGGATATCTGTACTGTTCTGACATTTGGGGGGATATCTGTACTGTTCTGACATTTGAGGGATATCTGTACTGTCCTGACATTTTTGGGCTTCAAGAAATTAGATTGGCCATCAGTACTTCAGGATTGATCAATATTTAGATCTATACCATAGTTTGTGGATTCTATAACTTTCCTACAGACTAAATAATAAATACTTTTTGGGTTATTTTCACCAAAGAAATGTAGCAGAATACATCTTGGCCTGAATTTATGAAGAACAATTCTTTATTTGCAAAATGCAAAAAACAGAAATAGAAAAACTTGTTTTTTTTCCAAAATTTTGGTCTTTTTTTGTTATTTTACAAAAAATAAAAACTCCAGTGGTGATTAAATACCACCAAAAGAAATTTCTAGTTGTGTGAACAAAATTAAAAAACTTTAGTTTACAGTGTTGCATGACCGCGCAATTGTCATTCAAACTGTGAGAGCGCTGAAAGCTGAAAATTTGCCTGGGCAGGAAGGGGTGAAAGTATCCGGTATTGAAGTGGTTAAAAGACAATACAAAACAGGCTTGAATTGACCAATCCTTTTTTTACCCTTTTAAAATAAACAAAGCAATGTGCCCAATAGAAATGACAGTGTCATGAACAAACTGTTTAAAGAACCTGTCAATGTTGTGCGCCACACGTACTGTATTGTTGCGCCTAATGCTTGACCAACATCCTGTTTGCCTTTGAACTCCTTCTTCCAACTCCTCATCCTGCTTCCTGTCTCTGTGGTTTGATCTTCTGTGTAACCACCAGGGGTGGACTGACCATTTGGAAACTTGGGCACCGCCCAAGGGCCCGGGGCCAGTATGGGGCCCCATGAGATGCCCCTGGTACCTTTTTCATAGGCTTTTTTGAGTTTGGACAAGGACACAGGAGCCACATGATCCCCTATTGCCTGGGGGCCCCATGAGTTGTCAGTCCGCCCCTGGTAACGACCTCAGCTTCTTCTCTTGGATTCATTTATCTCTCACCTGCAGTTTCCTTTGGCCTGTTTCCTCAATGTTCCTATGATCTCTGCCTGTTTCAGCTCCACTTGTGCTCCTTCCTCACTTCCATATCCACTTGCAGGGTTTTCTCTTTGCTCAAGCAGGGAGAACTCTAGGGGTTGTGACCTGCCATAAACATAGAGCAAAACCCCTCTCCTCTATCAGGAGGGAGCTCTGGTGAAAACTGGCTTGTGCTTAGACTACTATGCCTGGTGGATCCCTTGTAAGCTGCTTTAATGAAAGCTCCATTCCTATGGATTTGTTACACACATGTTGGAGAGGGTTTACGCCCATAAAAGTGTTGGAGCAGAATCTAAGCAAATCCACCAGATCTTCACCAGAGAACCTCACAATAAATGATGGACTTTACTGGTGGGTAAACCAGGTTGTGGCCCATAGACACACCTGTACAGATGGCAACTGACCAGGGATAGAGCCAGATAGTGGTACGCAGTTGACAGCCAATATCAGAAACAGAGACAGGCAAAAGGTCAGGACAGGCAGTGAACAAGAATAGTCAGACACATGCTGAAGTTGGCAATGAGAGAAAGAGGAACGCCGGAGAGCAGGAACTAACTTGACATTTTTCCCTGATATCACTTAGTTGCCATTAGGACCACAGAAAGGGCACATAGGAATCTGATTGACTGTACTTGGATTCAATTTCCTTGTTAATGCTACTGCTAAACTCCAAGCAAAGAGTTAAAAAGAGCCTAGTTTTTGACATCCCTCAACCACCTACCCCCCCCCCCCCCCATAGCTGGAAAGGCAGTTGTCGGGAGTGTGCACATGCTGCCTCTGTGATGCTTTGCTTTGTGGCAGGAATTATAGCCCCAAGTGATTAGGCACTGGTTACCAGGGCCATCTTAATAGCATCATCAAGTAATGCACTGAGGCCCCTACCAGCCTGCCCCAATTTACACACCTACTGTCAAGAATTAAAGTATAAATAGTTTACAGAAATAAACTAATATTTATTAGCACTTTCAATACAATTTATTTTAAACAATAAGAAAACATGCCATAAATCAAAGACTAATCATCTCAAAGGGCACAGTAGGGGGCAGAAGGGCACAGTATGGGGGCACAATACTGGGATCAGGAGGGCACAGTACATGCTCTGTGATGCTGCCCGGGCCATCCAGGGACAGCTTACTAAAAAGCATGACTGTCCCAGCAAATCCAGGACAGTTGGCAAGTATGATGTAATAAAAGATTATTATGGGGCCCGCATGCACCTAGGGCCCCTGGGCATTGCCAAGGGGTGCCAATGCTTTAAAACAGCCCTGTTGGTTACAATCAAGTACAATGCATGTGGTTGTGATGTGGTAGTCCAGCATTTAAGGGTTAAAGCAGGTAGTGAGGAGGCGATACTCACTATAATGGCACTCATCGCATGTGGTTGGGACATGGTAGTCTTGCAGTTAGGGGTTAAAACAAGCTTTGAAGAGGCAGATTGCTCTTAAGAGGGAAAAACAAATGTAAATGACTCCATTCAGGTTCCATCTTGTGACTGATCTGTGAAAGAAGAAGCAGCAGAATGATCTCATCTCTCTCTGTCACCCTGCTCTCTGTTCTTACCAACATGTTCCTTGTTATCACATGAGTACTGCAACAAAACTGTTTCTCCACGATGCCTCTTACTTTCCCAGCCTGAGCTCTGCTGTACAGGGATTCTGGTAATTACATAAAAAAAATATATATATAGAGAGAGAGAGAGAGAGAGAGAGAGGTGCGCCAGACTAAGTGTAGTAAATTGGTAACAGTTGCACACAAGATTTAAAAACTCACAAGACATGGGTATATATCAGGCATCAGGTATAGGAGGGAGGACATCATCTTAGCTAGACATCAGGAGCGGATGGCTGTAGTGCCAGGGGCCAGGGTTCTCACAGTGGCTGGCGCTCTAGGCGGGTCCCTCCCTGCACCGCAACTCCTCGCTCCTTCTTTGGGACCCGCTTTACTCCCGCTGGGTCCAGTTTACTCTAGAGAGTGCAAGCCTCATGACGGTGTCCACATTGCAGCTGTATATATACTGTATATACCGTATTTTTCGCTCCATAAGACGCACTTTTTTCCCCCCAAAAAAGGGGGGAAAATGTCAGTGCGTCTTATGGAGCGAATATGGAGCGGCCGGCCCGGTATTTCCACCACCGCTGTGTCAGAATACTGGGCCGGCCGCTCAGCTCTGCAGCGGGACCTTATAGAGATGACTGCTGACCTTTGGGGAGGGAAGGGGAGCGGGTACCTGAATTTGACAGATACCCGTATCCGACTTCCGTGGAGTTGTTCTTTCATCTTACCTGTTCCTCTATCCAGCGGCGCGCTGTCTTCCCGGCTTCTGTAGTGTGGGCGCTGGGCATGACAGCCGGGTGCCAAGTGCGCATGCGCAAGAAGCGGTGCTCTTTGTGAATGGTAAGGCGGCACCTGGGACACATGACAGATCCCAGAAGCCGCCGGACCAATCACAAAGCGCAAGTGCTTCTCGCTCATGCGCACTGGGCACCCGGCTGTCATGCCGAGCGCCATTACAGAAGCCGGGAAGACAGCGCGCGGATGGATCGAGGAACAGGTAAGATGAAAGAACAACTCAGCGGAAGTCGGAGCGGGTATCTGTCAAATTCAGGTACCCGCTCCCCCCCCTCCCCAAAGGTCAGCAGTCATCCCCTGTACTATCCACAGTCTCTGGTCATCCCTGTGCTGTCCGCAGTCTCTGGTCATCCCTGTGCTGTCCGCAGTCTCTGGTCATCCCTGTGCTGTCCGCAGTCTCTGGTCATCCCTGTACTGTGTCCGCAGTCTCTGGTCATCTCCTGTACTGTGTCCGCAGTCTCTGGTCATCTCCTGTACTATGTCCGCAGTCTCTGGTCATCCCTGTACTGTGTCCGCAGTCTCTGGTCATCCCTGTGCTGTCCGCAGTCTCTGGTCATCCCTGTACTGTGTCCGCAGTCTCTGGTCATCTCCTGTACTGTGTCCGCAGTCTCTGGTCATCTTCTGTACTGTCCGCAGTCTCTGGTCATCCCTGTACTATGTCCGCAGTCTCTGGTCATCTCCTGTACTGTGTCCGCAGTCTCTGGTCATCTCCTGTACTATGTCTGCGGTCTCTGGTCATCTCCTGTACTATGTCTGCGGTCTCTGGTCATCTCCTGTACTGTGTCCGCAGTCTCTGGTCATCTCCTGTACTGTGTCCGCAGTCTCTGGTCATCTCCTGTACTGTGTCCGCAGTCTCTGGTCATCCCTGTACTATGTCCGCAGTCTCTGGTCATCTCCTGTACTATGTCTGCGGTCTCTGGTCATCTCCTGTACTGTGTCCGCAGTCTCTGGTCATCTCCTGTACTGTGTCCGCAGTCTCTGGTCATCTCCTGCACTGTGTCCGCAGTCTCTGGTCATCTCCTGTACTGTGTCCGCAGTCTCTGGTCATCTCCTGTACTGTGTCCGCAGTCTCTGGTCATCTCCTGTACTATGTCTGCAGTCCATTAGTTCAGAATTTTTTTTTTCCTGTTTTCTGCCTCTAAAACCTAGGTGCGTCTTATGGAGCGAAAAATACGGTATATAATCCCCGCTCCCCCCCCTCCCCAAAGGTCAGCAGTCATCCCCGTGCTGTCCGCAGTCTCTGGTCATCCCTGTGCTGTCCGCAGTCTCTGGTCATCCCTGTGCTGTCCGCAGTCTCTGGTCATCCCTGTACTGTGTCCGCAGTCTCTGGTCATCTCCTGTACTGTGTCCGCAGTCTCTGGTCATCTCCTGTACTGTCCGCAGTCTCTGGTCATCTCCTGTACTGTGTCCGCAGTCTCTGGTCATCTCCTGTACTGTGTCCGCAGTCTCTGGTCATCTCCTGTACTGTGTCCGCAGTCTCTGGTCATCCCTGTACTGTGTCCGCAGTCTCTGGTCATCCCTGTACTGTGTCCGCAGTCTCTGGTCATCTCCTGTACTGTGTCCGCAGTCTCTGGTCATCTCCTGTACTGTGTCCGCAGTCTCTGGTCATCCCTGTACTGTGTCCGCAGTCTCTGGTCATCTCCTGTACTGTGTCCGCAGTCTCTGGTCATCTCCTGTACTATGTCTGCAGTCCATTAGTTCAGAATTTTTTTTTTCCTGTTTTCTGCCTCTAAAACCTAGGTGCGTCTTATGGTCAGGTGCGTCTTATGGAGCAAAAAATACGGTATATAATCTATTCCTACCTACCACCCTTCTACTCAGTACTGCCTGTACTACAAGACTCCTTCCTCCCCCCCTTCATACTAATTAAGCTTTATAACCCGCCCTGTACAACCTTATACTTTCATCACTCCCACTATATATATATATATATATATATATATATATATATATATACTCTCCTTCCCCTCTTATTTCGTGGAAAAAATCACTTGCTCCCCCCAATAACTGAACTATTCATATATCTCCTAAGACTTTCTATGTGAACTCTATACCCATCACTACCTCTCTTGCGCCAATTACATCATATATATATATATATATATATATATATATATATATATACAGTGTTTATACATTTATTGTCGTATTAGTGCATAAATATGTGTCTTTTATATTTGCCTGCCTTGGAAGGTATATCATGTCCGGAGTAAGCATGGACCAATGGCCCCACTACCCCTAACCCCCAAAGCTAGTCCTTGAGCACCAATCTTTTTATTTTTTTTTAAATCATAAAAACCTACAAAGTTATCAAACCACCTAGCAATGATTAATCGGCATTACATTTGTACAAATCTGAACGGTGATATTTTATATTCCACTTTGTTCCTCTTCAAAGATTCTGCTGCAAATTAGCGTCCTAATAATATGTACTGATGAAGAGGCAGCTTTTTAATTTCCCATATATTTTCCTCTTGTTTTCTAATAAATGTCAGCCATGAATATTTTAAAATGATCTTCAAAACTTTGGAATTGGAAATGCTGACTGCGGTGCATTCCTAATAACGCGCGTTACCTTATTGCCGGGATAGTTTACGGCATCTTGTCACCATTTATTCAGTATCGATTCGGCGGTGTCATAAAAAATAACATTGTTCTTATTTTTCTCCATGTTTCTAGTCAAGGCTTTGCTGATGATTTAGACAACAAATACTCCAATTTATCACATGTGCCATAAATTGCCATTACTGTGCTATTAATATTTGATTTGATAAAGCTCATTATTAACAGTTTTAAAAGTTAACTTTTCTCCATCTGCTTCTGATATTGGAGAGATGGTCCATGTCTAGCACTCCCCTAGTACATAACCGTTGAACACTTTCAAATTACTAACCAATGTAGCTGTCCTGTGGTCTCCAAACTGTGGCCTGGGATGTGGCCCTTTGCTTGCCTTTATCTGGCCCTTGGGGCACTATTTCATCAACTGGCACCAATGATTGGGCACCCTACTGATACCATCAATGGTGCACTATACTTCCATTGATAGCAACAATGGGGCACTATTTTCTCCATTGAAACCAAAGATGGGGCGCTGATGTTGGGGCATTTTCTATTCCCACTGATCACAGTCCCCCCGCCCCCTCAAAGCCTGAAGGGCAGTAAACTGGCCCTTTGCTTAGAAGATTTGGAGACCCCTGATTTAGAGCCACTAACGCCAAAGAGTGAACCTATCATCAGGTATTTTTTATGTTAAATAGTAGATACTTTGAACACTTCCAGGTATTTATTACCTCTAGGTCTCAGAGATTAGAGTGCTCCCCCTGGCAATGCCTTTATCTGCTTTTCTCTTCAGGAGGACACAGCTATCTTTGTCTAGGTATCATCCATGCTCATCATCTACTTTGAGAGCTTTGATGACAACTCAACTTGTGAATTGCTGCAAAGTTACAATGTTGCAGTCTTCCCATTAGGGTAGTGCAGACAGAGGAATTGCTTCCTCCAGCCTACAGCAGACTTATGACATCACATCAGCCTAGCCCTGGACTGGAGTGGAACTTCCCTAGTTTCCCCTATATGAAAATGCTGGCATTACAGAAAACACTATGCTAATCTAAATACCTTTAACTACTTCCGGCCCGCCATCTAAGGAAATGACAGATGGGCGATGGTTCTCTCAATCTGGGAAGACGTCATATGACGTCCTCCCACTCTAACCACTCATTCGTGGCCCCAGGGGGGGGGGGCACCGCATGGTGATCGCTGGTGAACTGTGTCCCACAGCTCATCATCGATCGAGGTAAAGAGCCATTGGCTGCTGTTCTTTACCACGTGACAGGCTCTGTGCAATCACAGCCTCTCACAAATGTAAACACAGAGCGGTAACTCGCTGTTACCAGCTTTCTCTCCTCACATACAGATCTTGTGTGAGGAGAGAAATCTAGCAGTGAGTTACAGTTCTTTACAGTGCACACATAGATCACAGCCCCTGTCAGAGTACCCATCAGTGTTACTAGTGGCCATCAGTGTACCTGTCACCCATCAGTGCACCTGTTACCCATCAGTGTACCTGTCACCCATCAGTGCACCTGTTGCCCATCAGTGTACCTGTCACCCATCAGTGCACCTGTTACCCATCAGTGTACCTGTCACCCATCAGTGCACCTGTTACCCATCAGTGTACCTGTCACCCATCAGTGCACCTGTTGCCCATCAGTGTACCTGTCACCCATCAGTGCACCTGTTGCCCATCAGTGTACCTGTTGCCCATCACACCCATCAGTGTACAGATTGCCCATCAGTGTACCTGTCGATCATCAGTGCTGATCAGCAGTGCACCTGTTGCCCATCAGTGACCATCAGCAGTGTGCCTGTCATGCATCAGTGACCATCAGCAGTGCACCTGTTGCCCATCAGTGCCCATCAGTGTACTCGTCATTCATCAGTGTACCTGTCGCTCAAGCAGCAGTGCGCCTGTCACCCATCAGTGCCCATCAGTGTACCTGTTGCCCATCAGTGTACCTGTTGCCCATCAGTGCCCATCAGTGTACAGATTGCCCATCATTGTACCTGTCGCCCATCAGTGCCCATCAGCAGTACATCTGTCACACATCACTGACCATCAGTAGTGTGCCTGTCACCCATCAGTGACCATCAGCAGTGCACCTGTTGCCCATCAGTGTACTCGTCATTCATCAGTGTACTTGTCGCTCAAGCAGCAGTGCGCCTGTCACCCATCAGTGCCCATCAGTGTACCTGTTGCCCATCAGTGTACCTGTTGCCCATCAGTGCCCATCAGTGTACAGATTGCCCATCAGTGTACCTGTCGCCCATCAGTGCCCATCAGCAGTACATCTGTCACCCATCACTGACCATCAGTAGTGTGCCTGTCACCCATCAGTGACCATCAGCAATGCACCTGGTGCCCATCAGTGTACTCATCGCCCATCAGTGTACCTGTTGCTCAATCAGCAGTGCACCTGTCACCCATCAGTACCCATCAATGTACCTGTTGCCCATCAGTGTACCTGTCGCCCATCAGTGCCCATCAGCAGTGCACCTGTCGCCCATTAATGCCAATCAGCAGTGCACCTGTCGCACATCGTCCATCAGTGCCACCATCACACAGTATCGTCACACAGCCACCATCACCAGGGTACCCATCCTACAGCCAACATCAGCAGTCTACCTGTCCCAGTGCCAACAGATCCAGCCATGTCAAAAAAAATTTACACTAGTGAGGAGGCATTCAAAATTCTAAGTATGACAGATGAGAGTAGTGGGGAGCTCTCACTGTCCGATTTGATTCAGCGTACGAACCCATAGATAGCAGTGGATCAGTGACTGAATCAGAGGAGGAAAGGGTCCCTCCTAAAAGGATACGGAGACAGGGTGCAACATGCTCTGCAGTGACTTTGACTTGAAAGAAAGCTGCTTACTCTTGTACTCCAACCAGGTGGCCTGTATGCCGGGGATATCAATGAAGGACCTTGTAGGAACCATCAAATGTACATCCACTGGGCCAATCGAGAAGCCCAGGAGGTGGAGGAAGCCCAGATTTTGTGGGGATTAAAGGTCAAAGGGGTCTGCACCCACTTCTGAGCAAGGTGGGTATAGAAGTTCACCCTTAAGAAAAATAGGGTATAAGAAAGATAATGTATGAAAATAAAAAGGAAAGCAGAAGGGGCAGAAGGAGAGAATCCTGCTATAAAAATGGAATTTCCCATGACCAAGCGTTTTGCCAATGCTGGACACTTTAACAAAAAGCAAAACCTTTAGTGCAAATGAGTCTTAACTTTACAGTTGTCTGAATGCTCCATCAATGCGAAGCCTGTCAGGCACACGCCTTAGAGAACGGCGAGCTCTAGACTTGGAATAGAAATAAAAAAAAAAAAAAACAAGGACATCCAGCGATCTGAATGAAATCTCAGGTGAGATTATTTTGTATGCCTTCTTTTCCCCTTTAGTGCACATGAAAAGGATTCTCAGTGTGATAAGCTTTGACAAGACCTGGCACCAAAGCAGGTGCCAAGGAACCCAGCAAGACTGACGCATGAGCGACGCTCTGGGCACCAGAGGAAAGGATTGCTGCCATGGCAACAGAATAAAAGCATCTCCATTATGTCTTTTATGAGTTTGGATTTATGTCAGCTCAACAACAGAAAGGTACACTCAAAGTTTTTTTTTTTCATATCAACAAGAGTAGGTACACCGTGTGCCTTTGAAAAGTCAACAATAAGCAAAACTTTCCTCCTAGTTCATTTGCTTTAAAATAAATGGATACTAGACACTTGGAGTATGCTTAATACCTAAAATATAAAAAAGAAAAGCGCCACACTAAACAAACTATGTATCAGCAGCAACTCCGACCAAAAAAATTATATATGTGTGAAAATTAATCTGGCAAAGTGAACAAACATATCAAAAGAGTATGCGCTAAAAATAAAATATATATATATATATACATATGTATATCACCATATATTAAGTGTCCAAAATAAATATTAAGTGTCCAAAATAAATATTAAGTGTCCAAAATAAATATATATATTAATATCCAAAGCAAGTAATCTTCTGTGACTTCATAACACTGTGAAAAATCCACCACCAAATGAATTAAATAAATATTTAATGCCTCTGGTGAGTTTATTTAATTCATTTGGTGGTGGATTTTTCACAGTGTTATGAAGTCACAGAAGATTACTTGATTTGGATATTAATATATATATTTATTTTGGACACTTAATATTTATTTTGGACACTTAATATACGGTGATATACATATGTATATATATATTTTTTTTTTATTTTTAGCGCATACTCTTTTGATATGTATGCTTAAGACTTAGGAGCCAAAAATGTGGCTACAACAATAGTAGATTAAAAGAAAAACTAAAAATCCTCCTGCACTGTTACGGAAATACCCTAACCAATAGCGGCCAACACCCAATGATAATACCAACAGAACAATAAAAATTAAAATAAATGGTGCCGAGCTAACTACAAAAGTGAATAAAAATAAATGTGTATCCATATATTAATAAAGTGCTAATAAATCAACAAACCAAAAATATGCATATAGCAATAAAGTGCTAATCAGAACCAGGATAACACAAAAGTGGACAATACTAGTGTATGGGTCACCTAAAAATAGTGATGAACACACACAATATATAATGAAATAAACTGGTGTTAAGTGTCCTTGGTAATAATCAAAAAACCTTTTGAAGCAAGTACTAATAAGTCCATAAAGTAGCAAGTGCTGATAAAATGTGATAAAAAAACCATGTAATGTGTTAAACGTGAACACTTTGTGCAAGTGTCAGCACACTTTAACCTCCCTAACGGTATTCCCGAGTGTAGCTCGGGGTAAAATGTCAGTGCCAAAAGCGGTAACCCCGAGCTACACTCGGGCTTACCATGCGGCGCTGCATAGGGGGTCCCTGCAGCACTTACCTTGTCCTTCGCTCCCGCGATGCGTCCCCTGCAGCTTCCCCGGCCATCTCCTCCGGCCGATGCCGGCATCCGGCTTCCGTGTTCCGGTCCCTGTGACGTCGGGACGTACGGGCGCCGCCGGCGGTGGCGGGAAATTTGAAGATAAAAAAAAATGTCATTTTTTTCAAAACACATTTTTCATAGTAAAACATTCCTGTTTCAACCCATTTCACATACATTTTGTCCCGAGTGCTTTGTCCGGCGCCCTGCCTGCATTTTTAATGTTCTTTCTGCCTGGAAACTGAGAAACGTCCATGGCGTCCAAAAAGCGTCCCTTTAGGTCAAAAGCGGGTTTAGATCAGCTAGAGAACAGCGATAGTAAATCAGAACCACTTGCAGAATTGAGTGATAATGATTCGTGGGGGAAATTCCTCATCAGACACTGAAAACGATTCTGCGACTTTGCTCAGCGATGTGCGAACTTGGCGCTCTATTTCACATTTCAGTGTTTTCGGTTTGATTATATTATTGAATTAAATTTATTATTATATTATTATTTTTTTATGATTATTTATTAAATTATAATTTATGATTTCGTGTTTCAAATTTTATCATACCCGGGGTGTTTACTAGACTCTTGTTCGGACAGATTTCAGTGAGTTATTCCTAAAAATTACAGCCTACAATAAAAAAACTACATATTTCCATGCAAAATAATGGTACCGCTTTCAGCACCAAAAATCTGAAATAATCAGACCGCCAGGGAGGTTAAATCCACTCCAGCTGCAGTGCCTCCTCACCTCCTTCCTGTGACCCAAAAAGGCCCAACAAGTATTCAGGATCACTCTGGACCCTTTATATCTCCGACTAATACCTCTCCAGAAAGCCAAGGATCATAAACGGTCTCCTCTTCAGCCTTCAAATGCTTCCTCCTCTGCCTTTTATAAGGATACTCTGTAGGGTATATTACTCAGAATCCCAGTGAGTAATAAAAAGATCCTCCATAGTGTAGTATTATTAATAATGCAATCTTTATTTAAACATAAGAAGTACACTCACATGAAAATGCATTCCCTTCCTCCTGTTGTATGTGGGTATGCTGCATCCATGTGGTACTTCCTGGGTGTACTGGGTATGCTAAGATGGCATCCTCCACCGGAAGTGCGTCACTCGTACCGGAAGCTGCGTGTCGGTGTTACCTACGCGTTACGCCACGTGGTCTTGTGACTTCCTCCTTTGGTTTGTTGATTTATTAGCACTTTATTAATATATGGATACACATTTATTTTTATTCATTTTTATTCACTTTTGTAGTTAGCGCTGCACCATTTATTTTCAACAGCACTACAAGTAAACATTTTGTATTCAGCAATACCATTTGACTCATAAGCTGAACTCCAGACGTCTCTTCAGCTTTGCGTAGTTGTACCGGCTCCTCTCCTGGACTAAAATTGCTTCCTCTGAATTCACTGCACACTGTGAGCTTCTCATAATGTGCATGTGCATTAGCAGCTGCAGCAAGGCAGAACCAGCTTTAATTCCTGGCATCATTTAGTCCTTTCATTCCCAACCAAACTGTTCCTGGCCCACCCCTTTTATTCATTGTATTTTAGTTCTTTCAATTATGGAGCATCACATTTGGGTGTTACCTAGTGCGGTCTGCATGTAAATAAAGTCTGCCTAGGAATGTCCACTCTTCCAAATTGACACCCACCCAGGGGCGGACTGACCATTTGGAATCTCGGGCACTGCCCTAGGGCCTGGGGTCAGTAGGGGGCCCCATGAGATGCCCCTGGTACCTTTTTCATAGGCTTTTTTGAGTTTGGGCAAGGACACAGGGGCCCCATGATACCCTATTGCCTGGGGGCCCCATGAGTTGTCAGTCCTCCCCTGCACCCACCCATCAAGGTATTTTGATATTTGCCTAACGTCTCCCAAGAGCCAGCCAACTGTTTACATCAGGACCAGAGGCGGACTGACCATTTGGAAACTCGGGCACTGCCCGAGGGCCTGGGGTCAATAGGGGGCCCCATGAGATGCCCCTGGCACCTTTTTCATAGGCTTTTTTGAGTTTGGGCAAGGACACAGGGTCCCCATGATCCCCTATTGCCCGGGGGCCCCATGAGTTGTCAGTCCGCCCCTGATCAGGACTGAGGATTCTTGAGAAAAGTGCTGAGGCAGGGTGTCGTGATGTTTTCAGGAAGCTACGTACAGCACCCCGCCTGTCCCTCTCAGCAGTCATTATCTGCCTCATGGGTCACTCTGGGATCCTCCCAGGGAATGGTATTGCTTTTCCATTGGCTCTGTCAACATCTGTGGTTTTTCCACTCTTCCTCTAAACCCATCCCATGCCCCCCCCTTTTTTTTAGGTATCTGTAGGGAGGGGGGGGTCCCCTCCTGCTACTGTATATTACTGCAGGGATATGTTTTGTTTTTTACTTGTATAACATACAGCAGATGTTCCTAGTCTGTGTTCTGATATCTTGTAGACTGTGGTTTACTCACTTATCATATGTGAATAATTTATAATAAGTGTCCGTGAAAAAAAAATATATATAACTCCTTATTCCCATCAAAACCAATAAAAAAATCAAAAAAATCAAAAATCTTCCAAATGTGCTTCCACCTATACACCACGTGAGAAATAATGTTAACCGCACTCACCAGATGGAGGTGAGTAGTGAGCCTTATAGGATATAAGGGATCCTATAACCCCTCCAAAGGAACTCAAATCTCCTTCTTCACCCTGCTATGGTATAGCCCTCGTCTCCACTCTATTCCTCCATGGATTCCTCAATGGTGTGCAGAGAAAAAAACTACATCGTGTAATACTGCCACTCCATATAAAATATAAAGATAGAATAAGGCCACTCGCATGTTTAAATAAAATTAAAAGCCTTGTTTAATAGCCTCAATGGCTTCAAGATAACCAATTTCCAGAATGTAGATATAGGGATCTCACGCTTCTATAGTCACTGCAGAGGATGAACAACCTTCCACCTCCAAGATGGCCGCTTGAACCGCATAAGCCGGCGTGCGTTCCAAACCATAGCAAGGTGAAGAAGGAGATTTGAGTTCCTTTGGAGGCGTTATAGGATCCCTTATATCCTATAAGGCTCACTACTCACCTCCATCTGGTGAGTGCGGTCAACATTATTTCTCACGTGGTGGATAGGTGGAAGCACATTTGGAAGATTTTTGATTTTTTTGATTTTTTTATTGGTTTTGATGGGAATAAGGACTTATATATATATATATATATATATATATATATATATTTTCATGGACACTTATTATCAATTTAGTGTTTATTTATTTGTGTTATTTTAATTTTAGATTTTGCACTGTTTTTGTGTTGTTTATTATAGGTGTTTTTCACTGGTGCACAGCTGCATAATCATATAGTTTTTTCTTTCTTTTTTTGGCGCTGGGATACATACTTTTGGTTTTATATGTGAATAATTGTGTATTTGTGCGTGTTGTGTGTACCTGTGATATGTAGTTCCTGAATATTTTGACATATTCGTACCCTATTGGTACATTCCAACTTTTGTCTACGAGCATTGTTGTATTTGCACATGTTAAAAGAACAGATTAAACTAAATAATATACACTGATTTGGATTATTTTTGCCAAAGAAATGTAGCCGAATATATTTTGGCCTACGTTTATGAAGAAAGATTTGCAAAATTTTAACAGAAGCAAAGAAAACATGTTTTTTTTTAATTTTCAGTATTTTTTTCATTTATATAGCAAAAAAAAGAAAAATCAGTGGTGATTAAATACCAAAAAAAAATAAAAATTTCATTTGGATACAGTGTGGCATGACTGAGTAATTGTCATTCAAAGTATGACAAATCTGAAAGCTGAAAATTGGCCTGGACAGGAAGGGGGTGAAGGTGTTCTTTACTGAAGTGGTTAATATTTGAGTCCACAAAAGTACTTATAAGAGCTTAAATCATAATCTGTGTCCATATGCCCATGCACATTCTTCAGTGAACCTCCAAATGCTTCAAAATACTTATAAGAATGTATTACTTCAGTGCAATCAATGTTCCATGCACATAATCCACCCTATTAACACTCTCTTGGTGGAGCACAATTACTTCCAACCAGGGGTGGACTGACCATTTGGAAACTCGGGCACTGCTCTAGGGCCCGGGGTCAGTAGGGGGCCCCATGAGATGCCCCTGGTACCTTTTTCATAGGCTTTTTTGAGTTTGGGCAAGGACACAGGGGCCCCATGATCCCCTATTGCCCAGGGGCCCCATGAGTTGTCAGTCCGCCCCTGCTTCCAACCAACCTTAGATACACAGAATATAACTGGATATAACATTTATAGGTGACATTGATCCAGGGAATATCTGATTGCCTCTCGGGGGATCAGGAAATAATTTTCTTTCCCAGCAAGAGCAAATTGGATCATGCTTTGCTGTTTTTTTTTTGCCTTCCTCTGGATCAGCTGTGGGTGTAGGATTATAACTTTTGTTTTTTCTATGGTTGAACTGGATGGACGTTTGTATTTTTTCAGCCAGACTAACTATGTAACCATGATCCCCTTCAGCAAGCATAAGGACTCACTAGAACATTATTCTTGTTTTTCTCAAGATAGGCATATGAGTAGAGATGAGCGAATTATTCAAAAATTTGATTCGGCTGATTCGCCGAATTTGCGGAAGAAATTCGATTCGATGCGAATTTATTCGCTGCGAATTTAACTTATTAAAAGGGTTTCTAGGCTTCAGAGAGCCTTTATATTAGTGCAGAACACTGTACCTTTAATTTAAATGCCCTTGGAGTCTGCTGGGGAAGAGAAATAATACTGTCAGTCAGTATGACATGCAGATGAGTGCCATCGATCTTAGAATCACCGCACACTTCACTCATTTGGGCAGTCACGGGGCACGACGAAGAAGAAGAAGAAGAAGAAGAAGAATGAAAAGAAGAAGAAGAAGAATGAAAAGAAGAAGAAGAAGAATGAAAAGAAGAATGAAAAGAAGAATGAAAAGAAGAAGAATGAAAAGAAGAAGAAGAATGAAAAGAAGAAGAAGAAGAATGAAAAGAAGAATGAGAAGAATGAAAAGAAGAATGAAAAGAAGAAGAAGAAGAAGAATGAAAAGAAGAAGAAGAAGAATGAAAAGAAGAATGAGAAGAAGAATGAAAAGAAGAATGAGAAGAATGAAAAGAAGAATGAAAAGAAGAAGAAGAAGAATGAAAAGAAGAAGCAGAAGAATGAAAAGAAGAAGAAGAAGAATGAAAAGAAGAAGAAGAAGAAGAAGAATGAAAAGAAGAATGAGAAGAAGAATGAAAAGAAGAATGAAAAGAAGAATGAAAAGAAGAATGAGAAGAATGAAAAGAAGAATGAAAAGAAGAAGAAGAAGAATGAAAAGAAGAATGAAAAGAAGAAGAATAAGAATGAAAAGAAGAAGAAGAAGAATGAAAAGAAGAATGAAAAGAAGAAGAAGAAGAATGAAAAGAAGAAGAAGAATGAAAAGAAGAATGAAAAGAAGAAGAAGAAGAATGAAAAGAAGAATGAGAAGAAGAATGAAAAGAAGAATGAAAAGAAGAATGAAAAGAAGAATGAGAAGAATGAAAAGAAGAATGAAAAGAAGAAGAAGAAGAATGAAAAGAAGAATGAAAAGAAGAAGAAGAAGAATGAAAAGAAGAATGAAAAGAAGAATGAAAAGAAGAAGAAGAAGAATGAAAAGAAGAGGAGGAATGAAAAGAAGAAGAAGAATGAAAAGAAGAAGAAGAAGAATGAAAAGAAGAATGAAAATAAGAATGAAAAGAAGAAGAAGAATGAAAAGAAGAAGAAGAAGAATGAAAAGAAGAATGAGAAGAAGAATGAAAAGAAGAATGAAAAGAAGAATGAGAAGAATGAAAAGAAGAATGAAAAGAAGAAGAAGAAGAAGAATGAAAAGAAGAAGAAGAAGAATGAAAAGAAGAATGAAAAGAAGAAGAAGAAGAATGAAAAGAAGAAGAATGAAAAGAAGAAGAAGAATGAAAAGAAGAAGAAGAATGAAAAGAAGAAGAATTCCAGTACAGCAAAAAGTGTATCTGCAGAGAGCTCCGCTATTTCTGACAGTTCTCTGACAGTTCCTTCACATTTACAGCGGTTGAAACATTGTATCTATTTGTTTCCGAATAAAAACATCTGTATCCTAAATGGAAACAAATAGATACAATGTTTCAACCGCTGTAAATGTGAAGGAACTGTCAGAGAACTGTAAGAAATAGCGGAGCTCTCTGCAGGGACACTTTTTGCCGGCTGTAGAAGGGATGATAATCGGCCGATCGGGAAAAATTCAATTCGCGCATCCGAAGTTTGCTAATATTCGGATTCGAATATTCAAATTCGAATTTTTCCTAATATTCGAAACGAATTCCACTTCGCCAAGTTCGATTCGCTCATCTCTACATATGAGCTCAATGGGAAGTAACCCTCCACTGCCTGTGGGGACTGCGGTCCAGGGCTTCCAGGGGGAATGTGTTGCCACCAACAAGAAAAAATATCACATAGTGTAATACCATTTGAACCAAAGTATATTTTGAAGTCAGACATACCTTAGATTGTGAATGAGGAAAGAACAAAGAGAGGGCTCACAGGCCTAGTGCATTACCATAAAACATGTTTAATAAGAAATAAAATAGGTGTTGTACTCACAAACGAGAATAAAGTCAAGGCACATCATAAAAGAACAGCTGGGTCAACACCGCGCTGAGTAACAGTCCGTAATGGGGAATGTAGACATCCAATAGGCTGACGCGTTTCGAGGACTTGCCTCTTCCTCAGAGCCACTGTGACATCTCTTTTTCCAATGTATGCTTCAGTTTATGAAATAACAAAATCATAGTCTCTGTCAAGGTCCTACCTTTTCCCTGAGGTTATGTTACTCCATGTGCTGGCAACCATCTTGGATTTCTGCTGAGCATGGTGGGAATCCTTTATGCCTTCAGGTCTCTGAGGTCCATCCCCCAGAGGGGTGTGGCTGATGACATATAAGCCTGTGGTCCGCACATGCTCTTTGCACTTGTGTCTTGTGTCTTTGTGTTGCTATTACTCTGTTCTGACTCTCATGACTCTCCTGGAATCTGACTCGGCTTGTGACTCGACTATTCTTTGCGTTCTCCTTTGATCTGACCCTCTGTTGCTGAACCTGGCTCGTGACCTGTGATTCTCGTCTGCTGTCCTGTACCGTTTTGTCACGTTGTTGTCGACCCGGCCTGCCTGACTACTCTTTTGTCCTTTCCACCAGCTACACGCCATTGGCAGCGGCCATTACCGCAACTGAGGTGTCCATCCCCACCATCAGGGGCCATGGTGAAGGGCAGCCTGGGACTTAGACTCCGCGCCCTGAGGGACTTCGGTCTGTGGGTGGTGGTTGTCGTCAGCCAGTGTGTTACATTGTTAGGCCTGCCTGTCCATTCCTCAGCTCCTGCCCTGACAGTCTCCTCTCTGCTAGGAGAGTCAAAACTAGTAGTTGGAATGTCATGGTTCCCTTTGGGTAATTCATAGGAGTCGATGCTGTTCGTAAAGCCCTTTGCTAAGGACAAGCGTCTTAGATTGTACGCCCCTTGAGGGTTAGGGACTGATGTGAATGTACAATATATATGTAGAGTGCTGCGGAAATTGACGGCGCTATAGAAGTACCATAAATAAATACATAAATACATAAAGAAATAAATATACGGTATGTACTCATATTTCCTGATCTATAAATGGAGGATAAGGGGCTGAAGGAAAGTTCCACCTCCTCCATACATAGAATATTTTTAATTGCAAAAAGCTATAGTACAGATTCTATGAAACGAGGAGGGGGCACAAAAGGCAAGCATAGTTGACACTTTTGACAAATACATATGACAGGTCCGTCGGTTGGTATTAACCCCCACAGCACAAGAAGATTACTGCTGCAAGGGTATGGAGGGGGCAGAGGACTGAAGATTTCATTAAGAGAGCAGCCACCAGCACAAGGGATACTTCTCATTCAATGTAAGTACGGTCCCTTGTGCTGATTTAAAAAAATATATAAACTTAGGCTTTAACGTTTGGATAGCATTTGAGGAACCATCGTATTACCATTACCAAATTACAAAAATAGACCCTTGAATGGGCCTGGTTTTATATAATGCAGTCTTTTTAACAACAGTCCCTCTTTGTAAAGGTAAAAAGGTAGCTGAGCCACCAGGGATTTGGCTCTTAGACTTTGAAATGCAGGTATAAATTGACTCTTATTTTCAGTGAAGATAATAAAATAACCTAAGCTGGTACCTAGCATTCATTGAAAAGATGAAACCAAGTAATAACAAGTAAAATGAAAGGGATATCATAGATCTTGTTGGAAAAGAACATCCAAGAATCTATAATATGAATGGAAGCTATAAACAGTCCAATCCTGTCCCCAATTTGACAGCTTAGTGCTTGAGTGAGAATTGGAACATTTAAGTTTATCTAAAGCCAAAACTTTTTATCTATAATGGATAGTGTTGGGGAGGGTTAACACTAAAATATTATTACTGTTATTATTATTATGTTTAATCTGTTGATTGAGGTTTCAGAACATACAGGCCGAAAAAGAGTATTATAACCAAGTGACAACAGAACAGGCATGAAGAGTACAGCAGTACAGTAGTATAGCACACATCCAAAAATTCCAAATATCATAATCTTGAGAAGGAGAGGGATATTCAGGATCATACTTGGAAGAAACCACAGAGGGTTATCAGTTACAAATGAGGGGTGACCCCCCCCCCATAAAATTTCTCCTGAGTAGTGCGTAGTCACAATGGCCGATGAGGTAGAAGAAGCATGGATAGATATAGAAGGCAAGGGTAAGAGAAAGAAAATAAAAAAAAAGAGGGATACAAGAAGGAGATCACGGAAGTAGCCAGACACCCTATCCCCACCCGATATGAAGGATGTGAAATTAGAGGAATAGTGAAAATGGGACCACACCGTCCATGTGAGTGAGTATGACTCCGTTCTGTCTTCTTGCCAGGCTATCATGTGTTCAACTTGGTCAATTCTCTCCATTTCACAAGCCCATTCAGCCAGTAATGGTGGTTCGGTTTGTCGCCAATGTCTGGCTATTATAGATTGAGCGGCAATAATGAAATGTCTAATCAAGCTCTTTTTGATTTGTTTGTAGGAACCTGGCAGCATAGACGGCACAGTAATTTGCGACACGTAGGGAAGTCAATCGCCCACAATCCTGTTCAGTAAAGCATCCCAAAATGGGGTGATCCACGGGAAATTGCCCAATAATATTGATAATTTTATTTATTTTTTTGCCATCTGCATCCCATTAGGGAGATTTCCCTTTACTTCCTGTCCTGTAGACTCAACAGGAATTGAGCTTATGTCTTTCCAATATGATATATTAGCAGCATTGCCAGTATACCATCATTGTGCTCAGTTTGCATTTATAGTCCAGTTGTTTGTTCTAGCTATTTACCATACTTTGCTCGTATTAGAAACAGTGTTGCTTATTACAGTTGCAAGAAAAAGTATGTGAACCCCTTGGGATTACGTGTAGTTTTGCATGAATTGGGCATAAAATGTGCTCTGAACGTCATCTAAGTCACAACAATAGAAGAACACAGTCTGCTGAACATAATACTACACAAACATTAGATGTTGCCATGGTTTAATTGCACATAACATGTAAACATTCACAGTGCAGGGAGGAAAAAGTATGTGAGGCCCTAGCTTAATGACTTCTCCCAGAGCTAATTGGAGCCAGGAGTGAGTCAACCTTGACTCCAATCAGTGTGATGATATTGGATGTGTTGCTGTCAGCTGTCCTGCCCTTAAAAAACACACACCTGTTTTGGGTTTACTGGTTTCAAGAAGCACTGTCTGATGTGAACCATGCCTTGCAGAATAGAGCTCTCAGAAGACCTACGATCAAGAATTGTTGACTTGCATGAAGCTGGAAAGGGTTACAAAAGTATCTCCAAAAGCCTTGATGTTCATGTGTCCACGGTAAGACAGACTGTCTACAAATGGAGAAAGTTTAGCACTGTTGCTACTCTCCCTAGGCGTGGTCATCCTGTAAAAATGACTGCAAGAGCACAGCGCAGAATGCTGCATGAGGTAAAGAAGAATCCCAGAGTGTCAGCTAAAGACCTACAGAAATCTCTGGCACATGCTAACATTTTTGTTGACACATCTACAATAAGGAAAACATTATTATTATTATACAGTACTTATAAAGCGCCAATAGTTCACTCAGCGCTGTACATTACAAAGGGGGACAGAACATGTGACAGAACAATACCAATACAATGCAAAACATGAGGGGATCGAGGGCCCTGCTCTTTCGAGCTTACAATCTAGAAGGGATGGGATAGTGGTACAGGAGGAGATAGCTGTGGGGGATGGAGTGGTAGGGAGAGTGGAGGAGGTCAGCAAGTTAGCAGGGGGTGAGGTAGGCTTCCCTGAAGAGATGGGTTTTCAGGGTGCGCCTAAAGGAGAGGAGAGTAGGTGATAATCTGATGGGTTGGGGAAGGGAGTTCCAGAGGATGGGTGACACCCTGGAGAAGTCCTGGAGGCGGGCATGGGAGGAGGAGACCAGGGAACTAGAGAGAAGGAGGTCTTGTGAGGAGCGGAGTGTGCGTGCTGGGCGGTACTTGGATATTAGGTCAGTGATGTAGTTTGGGGCAGTATGGTGGACAGCTTTGTACGTCAGTGTTAGGATTTTAAATTTGATCCGTTGCGCAATCGGAAGCCAGTGGAGGGATTGGCAGAGGGGGGTGGCGGAAATGGAGCGGTTGGAAAGGTGAATGAGTCTGGCAGCCGTATTCAGGATCGACTGAAGCGGGGATAGCCAGCGGCGAGGCAGGCCAGTGAGGAGGGAGTTGCAGTAGTCGAGTCGTGATATGATGAGGGAGTGGATGAGCTGCTTAGTGGTTTCTGGGGTTAGGAACGTGCGGATTTTGGCGATGTTGCGGAGGTGGAGTCTGCACGAGTTTGTTAAAGATTGGACTTGGGGCTGGAAGGATAGATTGGAGTCCAGAATGACACCAAGTACTCTGGCCTGCAGAGCGGGTTTGATATTGGCGTTGTTGGATGTGATGTAGAAGTCAATGGGGGGTGGGGTTCGGGCTGGGGGGAAGACAAGGAGAGATTCAGTTTAAGGAAGTGGAACGACATCCAATCTGATATGTCGCTTAGTAGGTGTGTGATTTGGGCAGAGACCGAGGGGGTGAGGTGGGGGGTTGAGAGATAGATTTGTGTGTCGTCGGCATAGAGGTGGTAGTTGAAGCCGTGAGAGTGTATGAGTTGGCCAAGGGAGGAGGTGTAGATGGAGAAGAGAAGGGGCCCAAGGACAGAGCCTTGAGGGATCCCAACAGAGAGGGGGAGTGAGGGGGAGGTGGTAGCATTATAGGTAACGCTGAAAGAGCGTTGTGACAGGTAGGATGAGAGCCAGGAGAGAGCAGAATCTCTGAGGCCGAGGGAGTGTAGTATTTTGAGGAGGAGGGGGTGGTCAACTGTGTCGAAGGCCGCAGAGAGGTCAAGGAGTAGGAGCACTGAATAGTGGCCATTAGCTTTGGCGGTTAGAAGGTCGTTGGAGAGTTTGAGTAAGGCGGTTTCGGTGGAGTGTAGGGGGCGGAAGCCAGACTGTAGGGGATCGAGGAGGTTGTTGTCGTTGAGGTGAGAGCATAGGCGGGTGTAGACGAGGCGCTCGAGGAGTTTAGATGTAAATGGGAGCAGGGAGATGGGTCTGACGTTGTTCGGGTCATTGGGGTCCAGGGAGGGCTTTTTAAGTAAGGGGGTGATGTGTGCATGCTTCAGTGGGGAGTGGAAAGTGCCGGAGGAGAGGGAGAGATTAAAGATGTGGGTGAGGGAGCGTAGGATGGAGGGGGAGGGAGGTCGTAGGAATTGTGAGGGGATAGGGTCGAGGGGGCAGGTGGTGAGGCGGGCATCAGAGAGGATCTTGGAGACTTCCTCGATGGTAGTAAGGTCAAAGGTGTGGAGTGTTGGGGGAGCTTCAGTATGAGGAATGTAGGGTGGGGTGGGAGTGGAGGTCAGAGCAGTGGTGGGGCCGTGGGAGAGGGGTGATGAGGGGGTAGCTGAGTTAGGGGGAACGGGGTTGGAGGGAGTTTGAGCAGTGACGAAGTCCCTGCGGGTAATGTCGAGGGGGAGGGGGGATGAGGGGGTAGCTGTGTGAGAGGGGACGGGTTGAGAGGGGGTGTGAGTTGCGGCAATGTCCTTGCGAATTGTGTCAATCTTGTTTTTGAAGTGATTGGCAATCTCAAGGGCGGTGAGTGAGGTGCTGGGTGGAGGTGGGGGTGGAGAGAGTAGAGAGTTGAAGGTGGAGAAGAGTCGGCGAGGATTGGAGGAGAGGGCCTTGATGAGGGTCAGGAAGTAGGCTTGTTTGGCTGCGTGGAGGGAGGAGGTGTAGGTGCGGAAGGCAGATTTGTAGCAGGTGAAAGCTTGTTGGGATTTTGTTTTGCACCATAGTCGCTCCAGGGCACGACTGCGTCGTTTGAGGGTTTTGGTGTGATCAGTCTGCCAGGGCTGGAGCGGTCGGAGTCTGATGTTGCGTGTGGTTAAAGGCGCTAGTGAGTCAAGGGCTGCTGACAGCGCGTTGTTGTAGGCAGTCATAGCCAAGTCGGGGCAGGACAGGGGGAGGGTGCGGTCGTGGAGTTGATCAGCTGCAGAGTGGAGGGGGGCAGGGTTAAGGTTGCGGAGGTTACGGCTGGTAGTAGTGTGACATTTGGAGGGGTAGGCGTTGGAGGACGAGGAGATAGAGAAGGTGATCAGGTTGTGGTCAGAGAGAGGGAAGGGGGTGTTAGTGAGGTTGTGGGGAGCGCAGCGGTTGGAGAAGACAAGATCAAGGATATTACCGTCGGAGTGGGTGGTGGATTGTATGCACTGTGCAAGTGCAAAGGAGGAGGTTAAGTGGAGGAGACGGGCTGTGTCCGGGTTGTCGAGGTTGACAGGGATGTTGAAATCCCCAAGGATGATGGTGGGTAGCTCAGAGGAGAGGAAGAAGGGTAGCCAGGAGGAAAAGTCATCCAGGAAGTGGGATAGGGATCCAGGAGGCCGGTATATCACAGCAATCTGCAGGGGGGTTGGGGAGAATAGTCGGACGCAGTGGGCCTCGAAGGAGGAGAAGGATAGGGAGGGGGGGTTTGGGAGGACTCGGAAGGTGCTCTGCGGTGACAGGAGCAGACCAACCCCACCACCTTTACGACCGTTAGGTCTGGGTGAGTGGGTCCAGGTGAGACCTCCATAGGAGAGTGCAGCAGGGGAGGTAGAGTCAGTGGGCTGGATCCAGGTTTCTGTGATCGCCAGGAGGTTGAGGGAGCGGGAAACAAAGAGGTCGTGGATGGCGGTAAGCTTGTTGCACACCGATCGGGCGTTCAGGAGTGCATATGAAAACGGGGGGGAGATTTTAGGGGGCAGGGGGACAGATACTAGGTTGCGGGGGTTGCGGTAGGACATGGAGGCGGGAGGGTGTTGTGCGGGTGAGGGAGGTGCTGGAGGGCCAGGATTCGAGGAGATGTCTCCCGCGGCTAGGAGGAGGAGAAGAATGAGAAAGGTGGCATGGGAGCGGGATGTGCAGGAGCGTGAGAAACTCCTAGTGGAGGTGTTCGGGTCAGTGGGGAGCGGAATAATAGGAGGAGGTGGTGGGTGCCGTAGAGGGGCGAAGGAAGCAGTGAGGACACAATATACAAATGTTTAGGAGGAGCAGAGGGATATAGTGAATGGATTTTGGGAATGGAGGAGAGGAAAATGAGAAGGAGTAGAAGAGGCATTTTGGGGGGTGATGAGAGCAGTAGTAGGGAGATGATAGCAATGAAGGGGAGATGTGCAAGTTTTGGGGTGGAGCAGAGGGGTAAAGAAATGAGATTTGGGAACAGAGGATAGTAGTATGAAGAGGAGTGTATTATATAAAGGTACACAGAGTGGGACTCAGGCATGTAAGAGATGTTTCCCAGGGTGTTTGCTTGCAGTCTGTCCAGCATGCAGTAGAGTTTCTTGCTGTTGTTGTGTCTTTCTGCTGCTTAAGTTCAACTGCTGTGTTTAACTGCTTCGCACTCTTTCGAAGTCGCACTCCATCAGAGACTGTGCCCCCCATCAGAGATCTCCCCCCATGAGCTGATCTAAATTTATAGGGAGATGCTCAAATGAGCATTCAACTCCACCCCAATTAGAAGCTGATAAGGCTCACATGAATAGTGGGGGATGTCTCATAGGAACCAGGCTACAGTTGTAAACTGGGTGCAACTGGAGGTGAGGACTGCTCAACATACACACAAATATAAATACACCATTTGTTCTGAATATAACAGGAGTGAAAGCGATTTTGAGTTAGGAGTGGAGGTAGGAGAGATGCATTTACCCAGGGGGAAAACAGCAGGAGTCAATGCGTTTGAGTTAG
This sequence comes from Staurois parvus, assembly GCF_062004578.1. NCBI lineage: Eukaryota > Metazoa > Chordata > Amphibia > Anura > Ranidae > Staurois > Staurois parvus. The sequence continues at coordinate 1,614,606 of NW_028318980.1, forward strand.
GAGTGGAGGTAGGAGAGATGCATTTACCTGTGAAAGTAGAGAAGGCATAATTAGACTGCTGTGTTTAACTGCTTCGCACTCTTTCGAAGCCGCACTCCATCAGAAGCAGCACACCCATCAGAGACTGTGCTCCCCATCAGAGATCTCCCCCCATGAGCTGTTTAATGAACATTAAACAAGAATGGAGTACATGGGAGGACACCACGGAGGAAGCCATTGCTGTCCAAAAAGAAGATTGCAGCACGTTTGAAGTTTGCAAAAGAGCACCTGGATGTTCCACAGCACTACTGGCAAAATATACTGTGGACAGATGAAACCAAGATTGAGTTGTTTGGGAAGAACACACAACACTATGTGTGGAGAAAAAAAGGCACAACACACCAACATCAAAACCTCATCCCCACTGTAAAACATGGCGGAGGGAGCATCATGGTTTGGGGCTGCTTTGCTGCCTCCAGGACTGGTTTACATACTTTTTCCTCCCTGCACTGTGAATGTTTACATGTTATGTGCAATTAAACCATGGCAACATCTAATGTTTGTGTAGTATTATGTTCAGCAGACTGTGTTCTTCTATTGTTGTGACTTAGATGATGTTCAGAGCACATTTTATGCCCAATTCATGCAAAACTCCATGTAATCCCAAGGGGTTCACATACTTTTTCTTGCAACTGTATATGATTTTACTGTATACAGTATGTTGTGCTTTCTATTGATTGGTATTCTTAGGTATTTTTGTAAATTTTTCACTTCCATAGGTTTGATGCTCAGTGCAGGCAGGACTGTAATTGCTTTGAGTTTTGTTTCCTTTATATTCTAGCATTTTTTATTGTTCTTTTTTATTGTCACTAGCAAGACTTGAATTTCTGGCAGCTCTCAGTTATTATTGAGGGTCAGTGCATTTTGGTACATCCAGTCCCCGTCGAACAATTTATTGGTTTTTACTTTTATGCAATTTTGATTCAGTACTTGGAATTATGGGGTCACAAGGTAGCCATGGTTACAGGACTGCAGAAGTTCCTCTGTATTATTTTTAATTTACTAATTTTACCATTTTATTTTTGTATTTGTTATGACTAATGTTTTCCTTTTTTCTTGTTTTCCATCGTAGTACATGTGCAATCCTCAATGTGTTTGGTTGCAATTTCCTGACTCTTTTCTGATATTTTTCTCTTGTTGTGTTTCCTATAACACAAACACAATAAATGACGGTGTCTCCCAGGGGCCATTTTGCTTCTGAGCACATGTGGCTGCAGTGTTTTTAAAAGTAAAATAGTGTAAAAAAAAAACCCTTGATAGAGTAGACTGTTGGGAGTACAGTGTTGGCCAGAACTACAGAGGAAACAGATTTGCAAAATGAGTAAAAAGTATGGCAAGGCAGTGGGAAAAGTGAATAGAATTCTGTAGTATCACTAGAGGGTGTCACAAGTTGGCCTGCGGTTTCTTGTTTGTGTATTCTTACCTCCTTGCTGCAGTGCTTTTCCTACCCTGATTCCCTTCACATGTATGTTTGTCTTTGTTCACCTATGGGCGTCATCTGCTATTCTCTGGGTTTTATTTCCTTCCCTTCCATCACTTTGTGGCCCACCTCCTAGTTTGCTTGTCTATATAAGACACGCTCAGTCTAGGCCACTTTTCCTGAGCAACTTCTTAGTTCTCTGAGCTACCATTTGTTGCTACTCCTGTATCCTGTGTCTGACTACTCGTGTACAGTGGCTCAGGTGAAGAAGCAAGCTGGGGCTTAGACTGATCTGGGGATGGTGATCTACAAGGGCTCACTACCACAGACACTTAACAGTTTACTCAGGCAACGAGCACCTCGACGAAACCACAGCCTCTTCTGGAACAACTTCAGTGTTTGACGCAGAAAGTCGATGACTAGCAGGCCTATCAAGAATGAATTAGGCAGTGTCTGAAGGAACTTTCCTCCCATTTGGATCAGCTGCAGGTTGTGTCCAATTCCTCACCCTCTGTTTCGGCTCCTGTTCCAGTTCCTGCTGCTCTGACTCCCGCTGTTCCTCCAATGGGACACAGTCCTTAAAAACTCCAGCTGCCTCCACCGCCTCACTTCTCTGGTGATCCTAAAGCTTGTCAGGGCTTCATCAATTAGTGCTCAATTTATTTTGAGCTAGCAGCCCACCATTTTCCTACTGATCGTTTCATGATTTTCCTCCTTCTGGTGAAACTCTGGCTTGGGCCTCGCCACTGTGGGAGCGTCAAGATCTTACTATCTCCAGTCTTTCAGCCTTCCAGCAGGCTTTCTGTAAGACCTTTGATGTGCTCGGCAGGACGTCATCTGCTGCGGGAGCTCTTCTTCAGCTTCAGCAAGGTAGTATGACTGTTGGTCAATATGCAGTTCCGTTTCACACCTTAGCTTCAGAACTGGCATGGAATAATGAGGCCCTTTCTGCAACCTTTTGGAAGGGTCTAACAGACCATATTAAGGACAAACCAGCTGGCAGAATCATACCCACCACCCTGGATGACTTTTTTGCTCTTAGTATCCAAATCTATGTCCGCTTCCAGGGCTGGTCCCCATCACCCCCCAGTGGGTTGTTTAGCTTCTGTTTTCCAGAAATCCCTTGATCAACCTACCTCTGCAACTGTACTGGCATGTGAAGAACCTATGTAGTTAGGCCAAACACACCACAAGAGCGGTCGTGTAGCCTAAAACTTGGTCCATGCCTTTACTGTGGTGCTGAAGATTAGAGATGAGCGAATCGAAGTAGGCGAAGTGGAATTCGAGTCGAATATTGGAAAATTTTCCTAAAATGGCGGCGGACATGTGCGGCGACGGAGCGGGGATGTCTGGGAAGGCGCGCAGACAAGGCGCGCTGACCCATAATGCATTCCTTAATGACATGTGATCGCATTAGCCAATCAGCAGCCAGCCAGCCAGCACTGTGTAATGGTCGAGCTATAAATAGCGGACATTTTAGAATTCTTCATTTGCCTCCAGTCATTCAAGAGAGGCAGACCGCTCTGTATTAGGGACAGAGTTAGGGCCACAGAAACGTTACTTGGGGACAGAGAAACGTTACTTAGGGACAGAGAAGCATTACTTAGGGACACAGAATTGTTAATGAGGGCCACAGAATCGTTACTTAGGGCCAAAGAAACGCTAGTTAGGGCCACAGAATTGTTACTCAGGGACAGACAGAATTGTTACTGAGTGCCAGAGAATTGTTACTTAGGGCCACAGAAACATTAGTTAGGGCCACAGAATTGTTACTCAGGGACAGACACAGAATTGTTACTGAGGGCCACAGAACTGTTACTTAGGGCCACAGAAACGTTAGTTAGGGCCACAGAATTGTTACTCAGGGACAGACACAGAATTGTTACTGAGGGCCACAGAACTGTTACTTAGGGCCACAGAAACGTTAGTTAGGGCCACAGAATTGTTACTCAGGGACAGACACAGAATTGTTACTGAGGGCCACAGAATTGTTACTTAGGGCCACAGAAACGTTACTCAGGGACACAGAATTGTTACTGAGGGCCACAGAACTGTTACTTAGGGCCACAGAAACGTTAGTTAGGGCCACAGAATTGTTACTCAGGGACAGACAGAATTGTTACTGAGTGACAGAGAATTGTTACTTAGGGCCACAGAAACGTTAGTTAGGGCCACAGAATTGTTACTCAGGGACAGACACAGAATTGTTACTGAGGGCCACAGAACTGTTACTTAGGGCTACAGAAACGTTAGTTAGGGCCACAGAATTGTTACTCAGGGACAGACACAGAATTGTTACTTAGGGCCACAGAATTGTTACTTAGGGCCACAGAAACGTTACTCAGGGACAGACAGAATTGTTACTGAGGGCCACAGAACTGTTACTTAGGGCCACAGAAACGTTAGTTAGGGCCACAGAATTGTTACTCAGGGACAGACACAGAATTGTTACTGAGGGCCACAGAACTGTTACTTAGGGCCACAGAAACGTTAGTTAGGGCCACAGAATTGTTACTCAGGGACAGACACAGAATTGTTACTGAGGGCCACAGAACTGTTACTTAGGGCCACAGAAACGTTAGTTAGGGCCACAGAATTGTTACTCAGGGACAGACACAGAATTGTTACTGAGGGCCACAGAATTGTTACTTAGGGCCACAGAAATGTTACTCAGGGACACAGAATTGTTACTGAGGGCCACAGAACTGTTACTTAGGGCCACAGAAACGTTAGTTAGGGCCACAGAATTGTTACTCAGGGACAGACACAGAATTGTTACTGAGGGCCACAGAACTGTTACTTAGGGCCACAGAATTGTTACTCAGGGACACAGAATTGTTACTGAGGGCCACAGAACCGTTACTTAGGGCCACAGAATTGTTACTCAGGGACACAGAATTGTTACTGAGGGCCACAGAACTGTTACTTAGGGCCACAGAATTGTTACTCGGACAGACACAGAATTGTTACTCAGGGACACAGAATTGTTACTGAGGGCCACAGAACCGTTACTTAGGGCCACAGAAACGTTACTCAGGGACACAGAATTGTTACTGAGGGCCACATAACCGTTACTTAGGGCCACATAATTGTTACTCAGGGACAGACTCAGAATTGTTACTGAGGGACACAGAATTGTTACTGAGGGCCACAACTGTTACTTAGGGCCACAGAATTGTTACTCAGGGACACAGAATTGTTACTGAGGGCCACAGAACCGTTACTTAGGGCCACAGAATTGTTACTCAGGGACACAGAATTGTTACTGAGGGCCACAGAACCGTTACTTAGGGCCACAGAATTGTTACTTAGGGCCACAGAAACGTTAGTTAGGGCCACAGAATTGTTACTCAGGGACAGACAGAATTGTTACTGAGTGCCAGAGAATTGTTACTTAGGGCCACAGAAACGTTAGTTAGGGCCACAGAATTGTTACTCAGGGACAGACACAGAATTGTTACTGAGGGCCACAGAACTGTTACTTAGGGCTACAGAAACGTTAGTTAGGGCCACAGAATTGTTACTCAGTGACAGACACGGAATTGTTACTGAGGGCCACAGAAACGTTACTTAGGGCCACAGAAACATTACTCAGGGACACAGAATTGTTACTGAGGGCCACAGAACTGTTACTTAGGGCCACAGAAACGTTAGTTAGGGCCACAGAATTGTTACTCAGGGACAGACACAGAATTGTTACTGAGGGCCACATAATTGTTACTTAGGGCCACAGAAACGTTACTCAGGGACACAGAATTGTTACTCAGGGACACAGAATTGTTACTGAGGGCCACAGAACCGTTACTTAGGGCCACAGAATTGTTACTCAGGGACACAGAATTGTTACTGAGGGCCACAGAACCGTTACTTAGGGCCACAGAATTGTTACTCAGGGACACAGAATTGTTACTGAGGGCCACAGAACTGTTACTTAAGGCCACAGAATTGTTTCTCGGACAGACACAGAATTGTTACTCAGGGACACAGAATTGTTACTGAGGGCCACAGAACCGTTACTTAGGGCCACAGAAACGTTACTCAGGGACACAGAATTGTTACTGAGGGCCACATAACCGTTACTTAGGGCCACATAATTGTTACTCAGGGACAGACACATAATTGTTACTGAGGGTCACAGAATTGTTACTGAGGGCCACAACCGTTACTTAGGGCCACAGAATTGTTACTCAGGGACACAGAATTGTTACTGAGGGCCACAGAACCGTTACTTAGGGCCACAGAATTGTTACTCAGGGACACAGAATTGTTACTGAGGGCCACAGAACAGTTACTTAGGGCCACAGAATTGTTACTCAGGGACAGACACAGAATTGTTACTGAGGGACACAGAATTGTTACTGAGGGCCACAGAACCGTTACTTAGGGCCACAGAAACGTTAATCAGGGACACAGAATTGTTACTGAGGGCCACAGAACCGTTACTTAGGGCCACATAAAAGTTAATCAGGGACACAGAATTGTTACTGAGGGCCACAGAACCGTTACTTAGGGCCACAGAATTGTTACTCAGGGACAGACACAGAATTGTTTCTTGAGGGACACAGAATTGTTACTGAGGGCCACAGAACCGTTACTTAGGGCCACAGAAACGTTAATCAGGGACACAGAATTGTTACTGAGGGCCACAGAACCGTTACTTAGGGCCATGTAAACGGTAATCAGGGACAGACACAGAATTGTTACTGAGGGCCACAGAACCGTTACTTAGGGCCACAGAATTGTTACTCAGGGACACAGAATTGTTACTGAGGGCCACAGAACCGTTACTTAGGGCCACAGAATTGTTACTCAGGGACACAGAATTGTTACTGAGAGCCACAGAACCGTTACTTAGGGCCACAGAATTGTTACTCGGACAGACACAGAATTGTTACTCAGGGAAACAGAAACGTTACTTAGGGCCACATAAACGTTAATCAGGGACACAGAATTGTTACTGAGGGCCACAGAACCGTTACTTAGGGCCACAGAATTGTTACTCACGGACAGACACAGAATTGTTTCTTGAGGGACACAGAATTGTTACTGAGGGCCACAGAACCGTTACTTAGGGCCACAGAAACGTTAATCAGGGACACAGAATTGTTACTGAGGGCCACAGAACCGTTACTTAGGGCCACGTAAACGTTAATCAGGGACAGACACAGAATTGTTACTGAGGGACACAGAATTGTTACTGAGGGACACAGAATTGTTACTGAGGGCCACAGAACCGTTACTTAGGGCCACAGAATTGTTACTCAGGGACAGACACAGAATTGTTACTGAGGGACACAGAATTGTTACTGAGGGCCACAGAACCGTTACTTAGGGCCACAGAGTTGTTACTCAGGGACACAGAATTGTTACTGAGGGCCACAGAACTGTTACTGAGGGCCACAGAATTGTTACTCGGACAGACACAGAATTGTTACTCAGGGACACAGAATTGTTACTGAGGGCCACAGAACCGTTACTCGGACAGACACAGAATTGTTACTCAGGGACACAGAATTGTTACTGAGGGCCACAGAACTGTTACTTAGGGCCACAGAATTGTTACTCGGACAGACACAGAATTGTTACTCAGGGACACAGAATTGTTACTGAGGGCCACAGAACCGTTACTTAGGGCCACATAAACGATAATCAGGGACACAGAATTGTTACTGAGGGCCACAGAACCGTTACTTAGGGCCACAGAATTGTTACTCAGGGACACAGAATTGTTACTGAGGGCCACAGAACCGTTACTTAGGGCCACAGAATTGTTAGTCAGGGACAGACACAGAATTGTTACTGAGGGACACAGAATTGTTACTGAGGGCCACAGAACCGTTACTTAGGGCCACAGAAACGTTAATCAGGGACACAGAATTGTTACTGAGGGCCACAGAACCGTTACTTAGGGCCACATAAAAGTTAATCAGGGACACAGAATTGTTACTGAGGGCCACAGAACCGTTACTTAGGGCCACGTAAACGTTAATCAGGGACAGACACAGAATTGTTACTGAGGGACACAGAATTGTTACTGAGGGCCACAGAACCATTACTTAGGGCCACAGAATTGTTACTCAGGGACACAGAATTGTTACTGAGGGTCACAGAACCGTTACTTAGGGCCACAGAATTGTTACTCAGGGACACAGAATTGTTACTGAGGGCCACAGAACCGTTACTTAGGGCCACAGAATTGTTACTCGGACAGACACAGAATTGTTACTCAGGGACACAGAATTGTTACTGAGGGCCACAGAACCGTTACTTAGGGCCACATAAACGTTAATCAGGGACACAGAATTGTTACTGAGGGCCACAGAACCGTTACTTAGGGCCACAGAATTGTTACTCACGGACAGACACAGAATTGTTTCTTGAGGGACACAGAATTGTTACTGAGGGCCACAGAACCGTTACTTAGGGCCACAGAAACGTTAATCAGGGACACAGAATTGTTACTGAGGGCCACAGAACCGTTACTTAGGGCCACATAAAAGTTAATCAGGGACACAGAATTGTTACTGAGGGCCACAGAACCGTTACTTAGGGCCACGTAAACGTTAATCAGGGACAGACACAGAATTGTTACTGAGGGACACAGAATTGTTACTGAGGGCCACAGAACCATTACTTAGGGCCACAGAATTGTTACTCAGGGACACAGAATTGTTACTGAGGGTCACAGAACCGTTACTTAGGGCCACAGAATTGTTACTCAGGGACACAGAATTGTTACTGAGGGCCACAGAACCGTTACTTAGGGCCACAGAATTGTTACTCGGACAGACACAGAATTGTTACTCAGGGACACAGAATTGTTACTGAGGGCCACAGAACCGTTACTTAGGGCCACATAAACGTTAATCAGGGACACAGAATTGTTACTGAGGGCCACAGAACCGTTACTTAGGGCCACAGAATTGTTACTCACGGACAGACACAGAATTGTTTCTTGAGGGACACAGAATTGTTACTGAGGGCCACAGAACCGTTACTTAGGGCCACAGAAATGTTAATCAGGGACACAGAATTGTTACTGAGGGCCACAGAACCGTTACTTAGGGCCACGTAAACGTTAATCAGGGACAGACACAGAATTGTTACTGAGGGACACAGAATTGTTACTGAGGGACGCAGAATTTTTACTGAGGGCCACAGAACCGTTACTTAGGGCCACAGAATTGTTACTCAGGGACAGACACAGAATTGTTACTGAGGGACACAGAATTGTTACTGAGGGACACAGAACCGTTACTTAGGGCCTCAGAGTTGTTACTCAGGGACACAGAATTGTTACTGAGGGCCACAGAACTGTTACTGAGGGCCACAGAATTGTTACTCGGACAGACACAGAATTGTTACTCAGGGACACAGAATTGTTACTGAGGGCCACAGAACCGTTACTTAGGGCCACAGAATTGTTACTCAGGGACACAGAATTGTTGCTGAGGGCCACAGAACTGTTACTTAGGGCCACAGAATTGTTACTCAGGGACACAGAATTGTTACTGAGGGCCACAGAACTGTTACTTAGGGCCACAGAAGTGTTACTCGGACAGACACAGAATTGTTACTCAGGGACACAGAATTGTTACTGAGGGTCACAGTACCGTTACTTAGGGCCACATAAACGTTAATCAGGGACACAGAATTGTTACTGAGGGCCACAGAACCGTTACTTAGGGCCACAGAATTGTTACTCAGGGACAGACACAGAATTGTTACTGAGGGACACAGAATTGTTACTGAGGGCCACAGAACCGTTACTTAGGGCCACAGAATTGTTACTCAGGGACAGACACAGAATTGTTACTCAGGGACACAGAATTGTTACTCAGGGACACAGAATCGTTGAATTAAAGAGTATGTCAGACAACATGCAGAGGAGTGGCAGAGGAGGCAATGTTTTAGGAGCGAGCAGACGTGGCAGCAGAGGAAGGGGTCGAGGCAGCAGTATTCGCAGCCAGAGGCCAGTGCTCCCGGTGTCATCCAGCGGTCGTGTCTCCACCGACAACCCTGCCGTCATCGATTGGTTGGCTCGGTCGTCTTCCTCTTCCCAGGTCACCTCTGACACCTACAGCCAACGGTCGGTGGGTACG